>NW_027114299.1:557645-558858 GCF_000696795.3 Halyomorpha halys | reverse complement strand
CTGAAACTCAGGTCGAAACGTCGGCATAAAATAAATAAATATGGTTTTGTTTATTTATGTTGTTCTTTGCTGACCGCACCCCCCGACAAACTTCTCCAATCATCAATCTACGGTCAACTATCTACACCTCATTATGATTCTTTATACTTTGAAAAAACTATTTCTATTTTCTATAAAATAAATGAAAATGTATTGGATTGAACTTAAAAGATTTTAGTTTTACAATGGAGATATTTATTTTAAATCTTCAAGATACAATTGAGAAACTCGGTAGAAAAATAAGGTATCTGAGATTTATTTCACATTGATTTCTTTGGCATCACCAGATTATTTAGGGCTAATCTCAAAGATTTTTGAAAGAACATTTTGGTTATTTTCATTCTTGATAGGAAAGTTTAAATTATTGTGACTCCTTGTTGAAGGTAGAATATTGTATTTTGCATTTTGAAAAATTTTCATATTTTAAATTACCATATTTTAAGAATGCCTCAATTAGTATTTATTGCAATATAAATTAATCGGTTGATTTCATATAGAAATTCGTTTCTTTTCCTTTTCACTAGTGGCATGCTCTTTGCAGATGTTGGCGTTCCAATAAAATTAATCAGTAGTACCATAGCACAATGAATGTCCACATGTTCGATAATCTGAAAAAATTAAAAATAAATAAATAAATTTTCTTTGAAATCTAATATATTGTTAAAAAAAAAAAAAAAAAAACCAACATTAAGAGACCTATTGTACTAGGTGACCGAAACGTTCAATAAGTTACGAATCGGTAATCATTATTCTGAGAAATTCCAGGTCCGGTCGGGTTTAACACAAGGTGATTCTTTATCACCTATCTTATTTAATCTAGTACTGGAATACGTCATTAAAAGTGTGATGAATACCGAAAAGGGTTTAACTTCAGGTGGTAAAATACCGGTGCTAGGGTCTGCAGATGATTTGGTATTATTAGGTGAGGACAAGGAAACTAAATATATCCGTATATTTATATAAACAGCAATATTCGCGAATTACAAATGGAGTCAATAGAGGATTATATCAAAAAACGGTTCCTGATGTTCCACTCCCAGTTGCCGACTGTTGAAGGAGCAGTGACCTACAACCTGGGAAACCCAACCTCAACCCGAAGACTGAAGCCCAGGCTACTGGAGGACATTCTTTTATAAATTTTTAATAAATATAAAATTAATATATAGTCACACTA
>NW_027114299.1:552523-557080 GCF_000696795.3 Halyomorpha halys | reverse complement strand
TATTTTCTTCTCTCGTCCCTTTTTCAAATTAACTTGTTTCTTTTTACTATTAGAGGGCAATTGTTTGTTTTATTTAAGTGTACCAATATCATTATTTTTTGTTATTAATTTTACTTTTCTCTTTTATTAAGAAGCATTCTTCTTATCTATTTATTTTTTTTCTTCTTTTAATAATAACATTGTATATAGTTAGGAGTGTCTTTTGTACGAGACTATATCCCCCCCATAATCAACTGTTAAAATTATACATAATATAAGTTATATCAACCATATAATAACTAATAACTAATAAATAACCAGGCTGATCTGCTATAAAAAAAAAAGAAAAAAAAAACAATATAATTTTTATTTTATTTTTCTGGCTTAATATTTCTTAATACTAGAATAAGCTGTGATTACTCTTAAGTAGATGCAAAAATGAGATTGCACTGTTCTTGACAAATACACTAAAATACTTTACGAATTTACGACTATGAGATCGCACTTTAACAATGAAATGTCACTTATGGATTACATATGACCACATTAACTACAAAGAAACTGAATATTAATATTACAATATTATAATATTTACAAAGAAACTCAATTAATATTAACTGAATGATGACCAGAAGAACGTGGAAATGGTCTTAGTTTTCTTAAAAAGGAATGGCCTTTTGAATAAGATTTAAACCAGAAAATCTGTTATACGTAATAAAAAATACCAATAGAAGTAATTATTTAAATTTTTTTTCGAAATTATTTAAAGTGAAATAGAATTATAGAAATAGAAATTATAGAAATAGAATATAAAGTACGAAACATGAGCGTTGATGACCTCAGGGTTTTACGCCCTAAAGCCCCAGACAACAACAAGTACAAAGAAACACTAAACCAGACGTCTTTTAATAGCTGAATTGGTAATGTTTTTAAAAAAAAGTATTAACTACCGTTGATTGGGACGCCAGCATAATTGCTGAAGTTAATTATCCAAATATATTTTTATTTATTTGAGTCCTGCAAATCTATTACCAAGTATATATCTTTATATTTATAAAATACAAGAAGATGAAGGTGAAGAAACAGGGACAAGGAGGGCTGCGTGCTGGAGGATGCACCCGGACGGATGCAGGTGAATAAGGTGCATAAATGCGCTCACCCAAGTGCTGGACTGCACCACGGTTGAACCCCAATAAATTAATATTTATTGATATTTATAAAATTGATAATTATTGGTAGTAGTGACATGCGCAATCTTAGCGCACAACCCCACCCCTTACTCCATAACCCCACCCCTTACTCCATAAATCCTTGTCACGTCATGCATCAACCAACTCAGCAGTCATTCAGATATGTACTAGATAATAATTTATAATATAATCTATATTTTATGGCAATTTTATTGCAATCAAATGTAAATAAATTCTTTCTTTATGTAGTTTATATACTATCACTTTAGTCAATGCCACCCCTAATTATAGTATATATATGTTTCAATAGTAATAATATTTTATAAATATAAAGATATATTGGTATACACAAAAGCCTTTGAAAATATTTAATTTTAATGATACTGACAAATATCACCTATATAATAACTTTTGTTATAGTTATTAGGGTGTACAAAACAAAATGAATGTTTTATTCAATTCAAGACTTCAAAGGACTATTTAATACTTACTAATACTTAATAATCCCTTTAGAGCATTCTCTACGCTTATTTATTCCCATTCGACTACATTAAAAAAATCCTTAGCTTAGTTATTTGTTTCAAAGAAGAAACATGACAGTGTCCTACGAAATTCTCGTAATTTTAAGGCAGTACTAGAAAAAAAAAATTTCTCCGCCGCTGAAGCAACTCGTGAAATTATTAAATATGAAGGGGAAGGTGTCCTTGGAAAGCACACTGCGCGGCGTTGAAAATTTTAGCAGTGGAGATACGACGTTGGATAGGAAGAAGTACTCCGGATGGCCATTAATGGAGATTGATGAGGTTCTGCTGGAAGCTGTTGAGTCAAATCTGTCCACAAGTAATTGATAACTTGCCAGGGAGTGTGGTGTGTCGAAAGATACTGTTAGTCACCATTTACTCTCCATGAGGATGGTGAAAAAGAGCAGTAGATTGGCTTATCATGAACTTAATCCTCAGAAATCAGCAATTACTTTCCGTCGAAACAAAGTTTAAAGACCTTCATGAGTTCGAACTCCTGCCTCATCCACCATATTGTCCAGACCTCACACCATCGGATTACTACTTGTTTCGATCATTTTATTGCAATCAAATGTAAATAAATACTTTCTTTCTTTATGTGTTTATATACTATCACTTTAATCAATGCCACCCCTAATTATAGTATATATATGTTTCAATGGTAATAATATTTTATAAATATAAAGATATATTGGTATACACAAAAGCCTTTGAAAAGGAATCCAATGATGATAATACTTTTGCAGAACTTTAATAAATGAATATATATTTATCCCGACGTCCCAACCAACGGTAGTTAATATATAGCTTCTATATATTCCCTTTTTTTTTTTTAAATTTACCAATTCAGCTATTAAAAGACGTCTGTTTTAGTATTTCTGGATTGTTCCTTTGTAGTTACTGTTGTAATATGTAATCCATAAGTGATATTTCACTGTTATGGTCACTAATAAAATATATATGAAAATAATATAACAACTAATAAAATATATATGAAAATAATATAGCAACTAATAAAATATTTATGAAAATAATATAACAATTATTAAGTATTCTTTTTCTTACTTAGATTTAATATTACTCTTCTCATACTCATTTTCATCTTCTTATAACACTTTAACTATGCATGTCTGTAAACACTATTTATTAATCCATAATGTTAGTTATTTTATTATTTTCTAATCATTCTATATATCCTTTTTTTCATTGGTTGTTATCTTGTTTTTGTTCTTGTTAGAAATTCTGACCGAAACGTTGGCACTAATAAATAAGTTTTCCGACTTATTTGTGTTCTTCACTGAGCGCATCATCTTTTCGTCATATAAAATAATATTAGTTTATAATGTAATATTTAGATAAGGACTCTTGTATATCACTATAATCTATCTCATAACGATGAAAATTTTGATGAATTTGAAATGGACCAACATTTATTGCAATTATATTTACGTATTCCAGAAAAAAAATTTGTTATTAATAATGGGGTGTATAAAACAAATGTCCATTTTTCAACCAAATATTTGAATTATTGATATAAAATATAATTAATACTCAAAGTATATTTTTTAGCTGTCAAGGAACTCTTGGACCGCAATTACAACTTCTGTAAAATTATCAAATTGTTTCCCTCGAGGGAAAAGGGCCATAGATCGAAACAAGTAGTAATCCGATGGTGCAAAGTCTGGACTATATGGTGGATGAGGCAGGAGTTCGAACCCATGAAGTTCTTTAAACTTTGTTTCGACGGAAAGTAATTGCTGATTTCTGAGGATTAAGTTCATGATGAGCCAATCTACTGCTCTTTTTCACCATCCTCATGGAGAGTAGATGGCGACTAACAGTATCTTTCGACCCACCACACTCCCTGGCAAGTTAGCGAGTACTTGTGGACAGATTTGACTCAACAGCTTCCAGCAGAACCTCATCAATCTCCATTAATGACCGTCCGGAGTTCTTCCTCCTATCCAACGTCGTATCTCTACTGCTAAATTTTTCTAAACAACGCCGCGCAGTGTGCTGTTCAAGGACACCTTCCCCTTCATATTTAATAATTTCACGAGTTGCTTCAGCGGCTGTGAAATTTTTTTTTCTAGTAATGCCTTAAAATTACGAGAATTTCGTAGGACACTCATGTTTCTTCTTTGAAACAAATAACTAAACTAAGGATTTTTTTTAATGTAGTCGAATGGGATTACATAAGCTTAGATTATGCTCTAAAGGGATTATTAAGTATTGGTAAGTATTAAATAGGATTCAAATATTTACAGTCCTTTGAAGAAGGTTAAAAGTGTACAGGAGACTCAATAACAGAAAAGTAGATATGAGAAAAAAAAAATTAACATACTAAAAGACTAAAAAAAATTAAAGAGGTGAGTCACGATTAAATTAAAGGTCGAGAAATAATAGATATAAATAAAATTAATCATAATAATAATAATAATAAATCAGCAAAGAACAAATCATCATTTGTTATCATTTAATCATCATAATTATCATTATCAATATTATTTATATTACTTTACGGTAAGCCATTTATTTTTTAAAGTAAAAATAGCTATAGTAGTTTAAGAGCCAAAGTATTATTTTAATAATGTATAATTTATATAATTATAATGATATTTGAGGATTTGATGGCAAAAATGGCCCAACCCACAAAATCTTGTCATTCTAATGTTAATTTTTTTTGCTCATATAATACATGCTATTAGCGTTTGATACCTTTGAAAACCTAGTTCTATGTATAGCTTGTATGTTCCAGTAGATAGAAGTTCTTAGTTGTTTTTGTATCTTTTTTACCATGATGAAACTCAACAAAACGGGCCGAAACGTCGGAAAATAAATAGTTGTTAACTAACTATTATTGTATT
>NW_027114299.1:550110-552428 GCF_000696795.3 Halyomorpha halys | reverse complement strand
AAAATTACCTTGTGGAAAATGTTTCCTCATCGAGTTTTCGACTGTCCATTGGATCCAGCCAATGTAGGGGTATAGAGCCGTGTTGACTGCTGGTATGCCATATCTCGCACAACCCTTTCCCATCGACACCAGCGCGACCTGACTGAGGCGTTGGATTCTAGAGTCGACTATGAACAAAGGACCTCCGGAATCTCCCTGCGTGACAAGACCATGTTCTATTTTCTATCTCAATTAAACGCTATATGCTATTCTGTTAACAATTAAGTACATCGGTTTAGAAATTAAGCATTTAAGTGATTTGGACTTACCCCACAGGCGTCTTTCTTTTCCGCGTAGGTGCACATCTGCAAGCGTAAATTGTTGTTGATGTAGTCTGAGGGCAATTTTGTTCGACAAACTCTTGTGTCTACGTATTTCACAAATACTTTTAATAATTTCGGACTCGCCCCAGAAGTTTCAGCAACTCTTCCCCAACCTAAGAATTAAATACGAATTAAGACGACTGAATAGTTAAAAAAAAAATTTATTTTAATGATACTAACAAATATCACCTATATAATAACTTTGTTATAGTTAATGGGGTGTATAAAACAAAATGAATGTTTTATTTAATTCAAGACTTCAAAGGACTATTTAATACTTACCAATACTTAATAATCCCTTTAGAGCATTCTCTACGCTTATTTATTCCCATTCGACTACATTAAAAAATCCTTAGTTTAGTTATTTGTTTCAAAGAAGAAACATGACATGTCCTACGAAATTCTCGTAATTTTAAGGCATTACTAGAAACAAAATTTCACAGCCGCTGAAGCAACTCGTGAAATTATTAAATATGAAGGGGAAGGTGTCCTTGAACAGCACACTGCGCGGCGTTCTTTAGAAAAATTTAGCAGTGGAGATACGACGTTGGATAGGAAGGACTCCGGACGGCCATTAATGGAGATTGATGAGGTTCTGCTGGAAGCTGTGGAGTCAAATCCGTCCACAAGTACTCGCGAACTAGCTAGGGAGTGTGGTGTGTCGAAAGATACTGTTAGTCGCCATTTACTCTCCACGAGGATGGTGAAAAAGAGCAGTAGACTGGCTTATCATGAACTTAATCCTCAGAAATCAGCAATTACTTTCCGTCGAAACAAAGTTTAAAGACCTTCATGAGTTCGAACTCCTGCCTTATCGACCATATTGTCCAGACATCGCACCATCGGATTACTACTTGTTTCGATCTATGCCCCTTTTCCCTCAAGGGTAAACATTTGATAATTTTACAGAAGTTGAAATTGCGGTAAAAGAGTTTTTGACAGCCAAAGAATGGTATCAGTGTGGGATCGAGCAATTCGCTAGTAGATGGCTAATGACGGTAGATAACAATGGATTATACTTTGAGTATTATTTGTATTTTATATCAATAATTCAAATATTTGGTTGAAAAATGGACATTTGTTTTATACACCCCATTATTAATAACAAATTTCTTTTCTGGAATACGTAAATATAATTGCAATTCATCAAAATTTTCATCGTTATGAGATTATAGTGATATACTAGAGTCCTTATCTAAATATTACATTATAAACTAATATTATTTTATATGACGAAAAGATGATGTGCTCAGTGAAGAACATAAATAAATCGAAAAACTTATTTACGTTGGCACTACTTTTATACTTTGAGTATTAATTATATTTTATAACAATAATTCAAATGTTTGGTTGAAAAATGGACATTTGTTTTATACACCCCATTATTAATAACAAATATTTTGTTAGTTGTTATATTCTTTTCATAAATATTTTATTGGTTGTTATATTCTTTTCATAAATATTTTATTAGTTGTTTCTTATTTTCATAAATATTTTATTAGTTGTTTCTTATTTTCATAAATACTTTATTAGTTGTTACATTATTTTCATAAAAATGTTATTAATTGCTATATTATTTTCATAAATGAATGGAATATGGTCCGGGTGCGGTCAAAAAAACTCAAATAGTAAATGGGTATACTATTTTTATTGAGCCAACGTTTCGGGGCTTCGTCAGGGCTAAAAAAGATACCAACACCGAACATAGTTATAAAAAAAAATATATAAGTGGAAAATAACAGGGGTATACAATGAAAAGTAAAATTTAAAGGTTGTAAACAGTTAATGAAAACGGTAATAGTAATAGATAGATAAGAGATAAAATAAGAGAAGAAATATTAGTAAATAGTATACCAATTTACTATTTGAGTTTTTTTTTACCGCACCCGGATCATAATCCATTCATTGATACACACGGTCAATCAACAACCTTCCAGTATTTTCATAAATATTTTA
>NW_027114299.1:540145-549125 GCF_000696795.3 Halyomorpha halys | reverse complement strand
ATATTTTATTAATTGTTCTTTCCTCTTACTTAATTAATCTTAAAATTAAGTAGTCTATCCGTCTATTACGGCACTTACTAGACAAACCGTCTAAACTTTGAACCATTACAAAAAACTGGTCTACATGACTATAACGAGGTCTATCTGGACATACGGAGTTGAGCTTTGGGCTCCACTAAACCTTCGAATTCCTCTCGTATCCAATCCTTCGTAAAATCCTCAATCTTCCTTACTTTGTCACAAATCAAGTTATCCATAATGACCTCAAAGGCCGATTTGGCCCGAACCAGATTCCAATCCTTCCATGCTAAACTTCCCAACCACTCAAATCCACTTGTTTCTAACCTTGCTTCTCTTTCATTTCCTGATAATCCTCTTTTCAGATGACCCCGAGATCTTCTCCTCTAGAAATGTTATTGGAATTCTATCAATGGATAGATTCTCCACATGTTTGTATCTTGTCAGTTTATACCTTATAGCAAATTTACTAGTTGTATATGTTTTTATACAGTTGTAACAATAAATAAACGATTAAAAAAAAAATTGGATTACTCTGGATTTTCTTTTCTAGGAAGCTTATTATATTATTTTTTTTAAAATGCTGCGGTGAAGAAAACTTCCAATTAGAATATATATTATGTTTTGTATTTTTACAACGTTTTGGGATATATCCCATACTCATGTAATATTTTATCCTCATATTTGTCAATTTTATCAATTTCTATTCTGAAATTTTGTCATTTATAGTCATATAGTCTAAATTTTTGTTTTACAACTTATAGAATATAGAAGGATATATATTCTAATTGTAAGTTTTCTTCATCACAGAATTTTAAAAAAAATATTAGTACCCTTCTCAGACTTTATCTTCTAATAACACTTGAATTATTCAGGTCAATTAGAACTATGTATCCATAATGTTAACTAACATATATACATATGGAATGATTAGAAAATAACTATTTTCTAATCATTCCATATATCCTTTCATTCATCGGTTGCTATCTTATAAGGGATAGAAATTCTGGCCGAAACGTTGGCACTTATAATTATTTTTAATTTGTTTATTGCTATTTACAACTGTACATTCATATACATACATCCAGTAAATTTTATTTTATTTTATTTTGGTGTTAGCGCCTAAAAATGGAGTGATACAGGCGTGTCGAGAAACTACCCATTGGTAGCACTCTAATGACGTTTTGACATCGGCAAGTCTCGTAGCCATCTTCTTTTCAGGCGTCTCGGAGAATTGTCAGGAATGGCAAAGGAAGCAAGGTTAGAAACTAGTGGGTTTAGGTGGTTAGGGAGTTTGTAATGGAAGGAGTGATATCTGGTTCGGGCTAGATCGGTAACATATGGAACATTAAGGTCTTTATGAATGGTTTTATTTGTTACAAATTAAGCTTCCTAGAAAAGAAAATCCAGATTAATCTTTTCTTTTGTTTTTTTAATAATTTATTTATTGTTACAACTGTATAAAAATATATACTAGTAAATTTGCTATAAGGTATAAACTGACATGATACAAACATGTAGAGAATCTATTCATTGATAGAATTCCAATAACATTTCTAGAGGAAAAGATCTCCGGGTCATCTGAAAAGAGGATTATCAGGAAATGAAAGAGAAGCAAGGTTAGAAACAAGTGGGTTTGGGTGATTGAGAAGTTTAGCATGGAAGGATTGGTATCTGGTTCTGGCCAAATCGAGCTTTAAGGTCATAATGGATAACTTGATTTGTTACAAAGTAAGGTGCATTGAAGATTTTACGAAAGATTTTGGATTGAGAGGATTGGAGAGGAATTCGAAGGTTTAGTGGAGCCTAAAGATCAACTCCGTATCCAGATAGGCTTTATAATTGTCATGTAAATCATTCTTTCGTAATGAATTGGAAACTTGTTCGTCTAGTAAGTGTTGCAATAGTCGAAATAGACGTGCAGTTTCCTGTCTTCCAGTCTTGTGTGAGGATTCGAGGTTAGTCGTTTGTTCAGATGTAGTCCAAGGTAGCGGATCTAATCTACAGTGGTAAGAGCAACATTATTAAAGGATGCTGTAGGTCAGTCAGACGAAGGGTAAAAGTGATTGATGATATTTTTTGTGTTTTATTTTTATCCTCCAATTTTCTCCGAGGTCTCAATATAGGATTGGAGAGTTTGGGATGCAATTAAAGGGCTATTATTGACTGCAAGCACACATTACTATAAGTGGTGAGGATAGTGTTAGGATTGGTTAGGATGTCAGCTAGAGGATGGGACCGAGGATACTACCTTGAGAAACACAAGCGGACTGATAGAAGGGATTTTTATTTTACATTTAAAACCGTTAAAGACTAATTTATGCTTATGAAATCAATATGCAGAAACATTATTCATTTACCCAAAATAAGTATTGATGCACTGTTGTCTTCAACTGGCTTGTTGTAAATGCATGCAGGTCCAACTTTATTGTTGAAGATGATCTTTCGTGATGGAAGAATAATAGCTATGTCATTGTGGTTAGGCGCCGCAAAATAATATTCGTGTATGTACACTGTTTCTAAGATTGGTATGTATTGGCCATCACTACTTGGATCTATACAAAAACGATTTTATAAATTAATACCTCATAAAAGTGATTTTATAGAAATACGCCTTAAGGTTACACTACTCTCTAGGAAGTATTTTTTAGTATTATTTAGAGAATTTGTGTATAGTATTAAGGTTCTGCAACAGATTTGCCAAACTATGACAAATAACTGCAAGATTTTGGAAGGGTTATTTGGATTAGCTTTATTACTAGTCAAAATTGATGAGTCTGCCAAGCATAATTTGGTATAATACAAAATGATGGCTGTTTCAAAACTTTAAAAAAAATTATATATAAGAAGATGGTCAGGGTTGCGGTCAAAAGTGAAACAAAAATAGTTTACAACTATTTATTTTCCAACGTTTCGCCCCACTTTGCAGGGCTTCATCAGGGCTAAAAAGATACAAAATATTTTTTTTTTCCGTATTGTTTTTGTTTTATATACATCTCCTGTACTTTTTTAGCTTTATATTTTACGTATTTTTATATGAAACTTTTACTCTTACCATTGCTACTTGTTTTTTATTCTTTTCATTGTATCTTATCTTTTTATTTTTATTCCTATCATTGTATCTTATCATAGTTTCATTTTGTATCTTTTTAGCCCTGATGAAGCCCTGCAAAGTGGGGCGAAACGTTGGAAAATAAATAGTTGTAAACTATTTTTGTTTCACTTTTGACCGCAACCCTTGACCATCTTCTTATATATCAATTTTTACGGTCAACTATATATACATATATTTAAAAAAAAAAGGAATAATTTTTCGTTCGGAGTTCTATATTTTTAAAACTACCAACAACACTAACAAACCTAAGAGAACATAATTTCAATTACAGTAAATTATCTAAAATATGAACCCTAATAGAGCTATTAACGGTAAATAGTTCCCGAAATATAGTTTTTTAAATAGCAATATTTCATAAAAATTTCACTGAAAAATCAGAAGTTAGATCATTTATTTTGAGAAATCTATATCTCAGGAAATATGAGACGATAGATGTCTATTAGCACTCAAATTAAAGCTAGTTTAATGGGCTATAAAGTAGTTTATTCACGTAGGAGTAGTAGTTTTTATGATATTTAATTTATAGTTGTTCAGATAAAATTTTATGAGCAAAATATCATATCATATCATTTCATATACGAATATCATAATAACTACTACTCCTACGAAGATACGTGGCATAAACTACTTTATAGCACATTAAACTAGCAATTGAGTGTTAATAGACATCTGTATGTACAATAGTTTTTGATATGAAATATTTTAAAAAATAAATTGACTAACTTCTGATTTTTCAGTGCATTGTTTACAAAATGTTGCAATTTAAATGGCGATATCTGGGGAACTATAGAACGTAAATAGCTCTGTCAGGACTCTTTTAATTATAATACAAAAGATCTATAATATAATCTATAATTTATAATATAATACAAAAAGTTTATAAAAAATAAAGTAAAAGCCGCGATTTTGATTAAAGTGACTTTATGATGGCCGGTTCTACAGAATTGCAGGTTTTTTATTTTGACCATGAGGATACTTTATGGACTGAAATTTTTCAGCCAATCTTTGCCTACCATCTTTTAGTTCTTATATTAAGTAACTTCTTATTTTTCCCTTTTATTTTTCACTTTTCTAAATTCTATTAATTCTATTACATTGGACTAGTTCTATTAGAATAGAGCTTGATAGATGATGACTTGATAAGTCGGTGAGCGTCCATTAGCAAATGTTAATACTTATATTGCTATCAAATAATATAATACAAAAAGAGTATAAAAAAAAAAATTATTAGCCGCAGTTTCGATTAAAGTGACCTTATAATGTCCGGTTATACAGAATTGCAGGTTTTTATTTGCAGGTAATACTTATATTACTTTCCTAATGATATAATACAAAACGATTATAAAAAATGAAGTAAAAGCCGCGATTTTGATTAAAGTGACTTTATAATGGCCGGTTATACAGAATGGCAGGTTTTTATTTTGACCATGAGGATACTTTACTGAGTGAAATTTTTCAGCGATTCATTGTCCACTATTGATCTTTTAGTTTTTATATTAAAAAAAATAGTATAAAAAAAATTAATAGCCGCAGTTTCGATAAAATTGACTTTATAATGGCTGGTTATACAGAATTGCAGGTTTTTATTTTGACCATGAGGATACTTTATGGAGTGAAATTTTTCAGCTATTCTTTGTCTACTATTGATCTTTTAGATTTTATAATTATTAACTTCTAATTTTTCCCTTCTATTTTTCACTTTTCTAAATTCTATTAATTCTATTACATTGGACTAGTTCTATTAGAATACACCTTGATAGAAGATGATTGCTATTATATTTTAGCAAATTTACTTTATTCTAAATGACGTTCTCTTAGGTTTTCTAGTGTTGTTGGTAGTTTTAAAGATATAGAGCTCCGAATGAAATTCTTTTAAAATGTTTTGAAACCGCCATTTCTTATAACTGATTTTTTTCTCCTCTTGGGCTCTTGTACTAATAGCATAACAACCTATTGCTTACGTGTAATCTTTCCTGAGATAATGTTTTTCATGTATCAAAGATTAATAAAAAATAAATACTATTATTACGAAGATAAAGGTCATAAACTCCTGTATAGTACATTCAACTAGTTTTAATTAGAGTGCTAATAGTCATTTGTAGCTCTAGTGGTTCCTGAAATATAACATTCCCACCATAAATTCACTAACTACTGATTTTTCGTTATATCTTTTATAGACCTTTTCCTCTTTTTAACAGTTTTTAAATATCCAAATGACTTATAACGCATTCTCACCTGCCAGTAACTTCATCATTCTAGTAACATATTTTTAACATTTTCCGATACCATTTGTCGTCACGCTCTTATACGTTTTCCTCTTTTTAACAGTTTCTAAATATCCAATTCCCACATGGGACAGTTAAACATTCATTTTTCGACGATCACGAAGAACTAATCTTGACATTCCCACCTTGGTTAGTACGCAACAGCAACCTAGGTAATCGCCAGGGGTTGGCAAAAAGGACCACTAGGCCCACTTGCCGGACTTGTCCCCCCTCCCCGTCAATGACCATTACCAGTACCAGTACCATATAGTGATTTTGGCTTTATAACTACCTTTGTTTTATAATATAGATGTTTCAATAAGAAGTATAAATATTGTTCTTACAAAAAACATAAATCAAAAGATCACTCAAATAAAGCAATATAGGACTAAAACATTCTGGGATAATATATGACCCTAGTTTTCATGATTTCACTTTTATGCAACCCTTTCTTGAGCAGCTCTAGCAACTTACACCCTTTTATGGCATTAAATGCCAAAGGTGTTAATTGCCCACCAATAAACAGAGGTATTGATGAAAGGAATATGGTCCGGGTGCGGTCAAAAAAACTCAAATAGTAGAATTATACTATTTTATTGAGCCAACGTTTCGCCCCACGTTATAATAAAGTAATAAAGTGGAAACATAGAAAAGGTCTGGTTTCGAACTGTAGTGACGACTAAAACACTCAACAAATGTCCAAACTATTAAACTATAAACGCAGACAGGGCTGCTGAGAACGCACAGAACAAAACACAGAAAAGGTCTGGTTCCGAACTGTAATGACTCACTAACTCACTAAAAATGTCCAAAATATTAAACTATAAACGCAGACAAGGCTGCTTAGACGCTACCAGGGCCACTAATTGATCGGAACTGCTCTAAAAAACTAAGATGGTCGGTCCGTTGCTAGGGTGACGCCTCTTAGCAACAATTATCACCCCTAGCAACTGTCTCTATTACTCATTATTACTAACAAATATAATTACACATTTTTCTTTTCAAATAACTAAATCTAAATAAAACGATACAAATAAAAATAAATGTAACTAAATTAAATACTAATAAAACTATATAACTAAAGCTATAAAACTAAATACTATTTACAATTATTTACAAGGTAATTTATCTATTATGGCGTTAACAATAGTAGTTAATTATAGTAACTATAATATTTCATGTTGCTAGGTGGATTTTAAGATAGCAGAAAAAATCTTAGCCTGGCCATAATGTCTCTTCCCCTACATAATACTTAGTAGATAGTAGTTGTACATAGCATGTCATAGTCTCGATATCCTACCCTAAGAATAAAATAAAGTATATCTGAAGTAAAAAGTGCGGACGGATTCTATAACTATCAAAAACAAAACGTTGTCAGTTTCAACCTTCCACTGCACAAAGTTCTTCATCTGCTGGCTTCATGATTGGTTAGTAGTGGCTTTTTCCAGGAGTACCTTAGAAGGAGTAATTTATAAGAAAAATGGAAAGGCAAATAATTTAATAAACATAGTTAAAAAAAAAAAAAGGGTTAAGATTAAAATGGAGGTTTTGATATTGGAAATGAGTTTATACGTAAAGGATTTTGTAACAACCTGTTATGTGATGGAATAATTAGAGAAATTCCTCAGGAGTGGCATTTGAAAATTTTGCTACTCACCCCTACATCTGTCTTTGACGCCGAACGCTAGGCTTATGTCCGAGATTTGTTCACCGTAGACGCAGTGTGCAGCAGTGAGGACGTGATATTCTGTGATAATAGACCCACCGCAGAACACGCATTCTTCGATGTTATCCTGAATCCCGACCATGAAGGGGTAGTTCTCTTTGCCCTTTACCACGTGCCCTCCGACTATTTTGGTCCTTACAATTCGTTCACTATCTGGCTAGAAAAGTGAAATCGTCAGTTTATTGCTAGTTATGATAATTTTATATCACACCAATGATAAGAAAATAATGAAGGAATTTTGATAAATACGCGTGCCATTCTTCTAAAAGGCACAATTTCTGCCTGCAACAATTTGGAGGCTGAGAAACCTCTACTCACAGTGCAGAGAAACCAGAGAAATACAGACTGTTATATCAGCCTACGTGTAGGCTTGTGTATTGGAAAGGGTGTCTAGTACAAAAGTCAGATGGTGGTCAATTGAATTGACTAAACTAAATTACAAAAAGACACACGAAAAGCCTATAATAAAGCTAGAGACAGATTGGAATGTATACCAGACTGCCTCTAATAAGTATAAAAGAGAATTAAGAAGACATAAACGAGATGGCTGGTGCAAGTTCTGCAATAACATAAAAAGCACGCCGGAAGCCTCTCGACTATTTAAGTTATTAGGAAGCAATGGTCGACAGGCATTAGGTACACTAAGGAAACCAAATGGACTAAAAGTTAAGGTACAGCAAATTTTGTTAACCGTCTATACAGTGGATTTTCCTTTTCGGAAATAAAAAAAACATTAAATGACGAAAATGAATTTTTTCTCTTCCATTTCGAGCAAGCTAAATATCACTTAAAGATAAGTAATCTCGGTTGAAACTGATGCATAAAAGCACCTTAACTAATCCTTTTTTAAGTATATGTGAACATTATTGACCAAGTAAACATGATTTTTTTTCAGAGAGAGGATTGAAATATTGAAAAACGCTACGAAATTATTTTACAACCCAATAGATTGAGCCACATTATAATCTAATATCTAGAAAAAGAGATTAAAAAACGTTACTCAGGCATGTAATAGTTAGATATAACATGAATACACCGTAGCGTTGATCGGGGTTGAAATTGCTCATTTTCAAATTGATTAAGAAAAATAATATATTTTAATTTATTGAAAATATACTGAATTCATTGGCGTATATTTAATTTTTATAAAGTCTTTACAAATTTACTTCTAGTAACATCATAAATTCTGAAATAGCTCACCACAGTCCCCCAACTGCAGTTACAAGACGTCGTAGGATTTTCGTATAGATCTGTCCTGTAATACCTATCTTTCAAACTACTTAGAAACGAATATCCATCTTGATTGTATTCCGGATTGGCAAATACCAACCTTCGATGGTTCATGAAGCACACATTGCCAAAAAACAGGATCCAGGCGGTCAGTGCTTCGGCAGAAGCTAGAAAAGAAGAAACATAGAACATCATTAATCACCATTCTTTGTTTACAATTGTCATTCTTTTTTTTTTAGTCCAATAATTAAAGTTAAATCTAAAAGACACAATAATTTGCTATGACCTTAATAAACATTGTTCGTTTGGAGGATTGTCATTGAGAGTATGAGAATTTTTATTTTTTTTAATTATGAAGATAATGGTAGTGGGGTGATCAGAAGTAAACAAAATGTAGTAAAGATATATTTAAAAAATATTAGAAAAAAACTAACTTTATCAAACCACTTTATAGAGTGGATCAGTTGTTATAACAAGAGATCTAATATACGCACTTCTAACTATATGGTACCATATCTGTTATAAAAACACTACTCCTCACGTCTTTGTCAAAATATTCCTGATCCTTTTTTTATATATACTGATGGATCAAAATCTGACGAATCTACAGCATCCTCTTTCATCACA
>NW_027114299.1:537694-538940 GCF_000696795.3 Halyomorpha halys | reverse complement strand
TATTAATAAAATTATGGACCATCTAATATAGTCCATCCAGATGACAACAGAACATAAAAACAGATCAAGTCATAACATCATCAACATGCAAAGATGATGTTCACCATGAGAGACATCAAGTTAAGAATGGTCCAGCAGACAGTGAAACGTCCAACCAGAAACTTGAATCTGCTACGGAGAGAAGATGTGTTAACCCGTCTTCGGATCAAACGTAAAAAAAAAAATAAAAAAATAAAATAATTTAGAAAGAATGCGATGCACTTCTAAAATGTATCCACCTATGTAAATTTCAACTTCCTCGTCCATGAGAGCTTTAGATCAATTTCGGGTCAGTACTATTGTGCTTATTGTAGGTAACTAGGTAATTAGGTTAGATTTTTATTCAGGGGAATCAACATCTAGGTTATTACACCCTTCTTACTTTATTTATCTTCTTGTCTTTGACATTTGATAGTTGAATGTAGACTATTTCCTTTTTACACTGGTCGGTATTGGTGGATTATATTTTAGTATAAAGTTGAGTTTCTTTGAGAAACTTTATTATTTTGTCTATGGATTCTGCTGAGAATTTAAGGGTCAATTCTCTTGTAGGAGGAATTTTATTATTTTCGAAGGCTTGGCGAAATGATGAGCATTCTTCAATTATATATGCTTTATCGATAATGGCGACTGACTGGTTTAGTATATGGGTTGGTCCTCTTCTGTGATTAAGTAGAGGTATGTTAATTTGGAATGTCCTATTCTTACTCTTACAACAACCACTTCTTCTCTTCTGTTTCCCCTTATGGCACTAGTCCACTTTTGTGTGTTTTTTTTTTTTTAAACATTTTCATATACTACATTCAATATTTTCATTTCGTTTGGAGTCGTCAGTGTAAAGTATTTCATAATTTGAATATTTTTGTATCTTCTTTAAGAATTTAATTTTATTTGAGTCGTGGTTCTGGCTTGTAATTTTGTAAGACTGGTATTTCCAGGGAGGCAATCTATAGATAGAATCAGCTTGGTTTGCAGGCATGCTATAAATCTCTCTTTTCTCTTCCTCAAGGTAGTATCCTTGGTCCCATCCTCTACACCGTCTATACAGCTGACATTCCAACAAATCCCAACACTATCCTCACCACGTATGCCGATGACACATGTGTGCTCGCTGTTAATAATAACCCATTAATTGTATCCCAAAATCTCCAATCCCATATCACAGCCCTCGAAGATTGGTGTCGTAATTGGAGGATTAAGATAAATT
>NW_027114299.1:535395-536364 GCF_000696795.3 Halyomorpha halys | reverse complement strand
CGTTTTGAAACGATTTAGAATCGTATCACAACTTCACA
The DNA here is from genome assembly GCF_000696795.3 of Halyomorpha halys. NCBI lineage: Eukaryota > Metazoa > Arthropoda > Insecta > Hemiptera > Pentatomidae > Halyomorpha > Halyomorpha halys. The sequence continues at coordinate 536,326 of NW_027114299.1, read as the reverse complement.
AGAGCCCAAGAGGAAGAAAAAGGCAGTCATTTCACCCCAATTTTTAATTACTTTAATGAAAACTATGTATAATTACTAATCAAATATAAGAGTTTGCCAAGTATAGTGCCCAATGGTGGCTGTTTCAAAAGTTAAAAAAAAAATTTTTAATTCGTAGCTCTGTATCTTTAAAACTACCAACAACACAAGAAAGCCAAAGCTATAATAAATACGTAATACATGGCGTCTTATTCCTTTATAATGCAAAATGTATAAAAAAAATAATTATGAAATAAATTTTTATTGAGAAATTTAATTCATAGACTTAATCAAACCACATAGAAATATTGAAAACCTGATTTATTTGGGCAAAGAAAAGTGCATTTTAATTGAACTTGGTAGAATGTATTTTATTATTTGTTAATATAGAAATTGGTAACAGATTGGCTGCCAGTTTTTATTCCCCCTACTTATACTTGGCAGACTCCTTAGTTTTGACTAGTAATTATACATAGTTTTCATAAAAGTAATATAAAATTGGGGAGAGATAACTGCCTTTTTATCTTTTAGAAAATATTAGGAGAAATTGTGAAAACAAATTCTATAACATGAAAGTACATAACTAGTTTAAACATATTTTAATGGAAATTTAATAGTTTGTAGTTTAAAAAAAAATAATCTTCACTTAGACTAACGTCTTAAATAAGACGTTGAAAGAGGACTTGATTCTTCGGTTCATTCTCTGTTGCCCACTTCAGTACCACCTAGTACAAGAGCCCAAGAGGAGAAAAAATGGCAGTTTCACCCCAATTTTTGATTACTTAATTGAAATCTAGGTATAATTACTAGTCAAGACGACTCTAAGACGAACTAATGTTTACTATCACTCAAAATAAAGGCAATTTAATTAATTATAAGGTAGTTTATGACACGTATCTTCGTACGCGTAGTA
>NW_027114299.1:516407-533825 GCF_000696795.3 Halyomorpha halys | reverse complement strand
CGTTTTGAAACGATTTAGAATCGTATCACAACTTCACAAGAGCCCAAGAGGAAGAAAAAGGCAGTCATTTCACCCCAATTTTTAATTACTTTAATAAAAACTATGAATAATTACTAATCAAATATAAGAGTTTGCCAAGTATAGTGCCCAATGATGGCTGTTTCAAAAGTTAAAAAAAAAAATTTAATTCGGAGCTCTATATCTTTAAAACTACCAACAACACTAGAAAGCCAAAGCTATAATAAATACGTGATACATGCCGTCTTATTCCTTTATAATGCAAAATGTATAAAGAAAATAATTATGAAATAAATTTTTATTGAGAAATTTAATTCATAGACTTAATCAACCCACATAGAAATATTGAAAACCTGATTTATTTGGGCAAAGAAAAGTGCCTTTTAATTGAACTTGGGTAGAATGTATTTTATTATTTGTTAATATAGAAATTGGTAACGGATTGGCTGCCAGTTTTTATTCCCCCTACCTATACTTGGCAGACTCCTTAGTTTTGACTAGTAATTATAAATAGTTTTCATAAAAGTAATATAAAATTGGGGAGAGATAGCTGCCTTTTTATCTTCCTGGCTCTTGTACTAAAACTAATTGCTGCAAGGAGGATTGCAGAAAATATTAGGAGAAATTGTGAAAACAAATTCTATAACATGAAAGTACATAACTATTTTAAACATATTTTATTGGAAATTAATAGTTTGTAGTTTCAAAAAATAATCTTCACTAATACTAACGTCTTAAATAAGACGTTGAAAGAGGACTTGATTCTTCGGTATATCATTTTCTGTTGCCCACTTCAGACAGTGATTGAAATGAGACACTGCTTTTTCATACTTTTAGAAGTTCCTCACCTAGTACAAGAGCCCAAGAGGAGAAAAAAAGCAGTTTCACTCCAATTTTTGATTACTTAATTGAAATCTAGGTATGATTACTAGTCAAAACTGATGAGTCTGTCAGGTATAGGTAGGGGGAATACAAAATGACGGCTGTTTCAAAACATTAAAAAAAATTAATTTTTCATTCAGAACTTAGTATCTTTATAACTATCAACAACACTAGAAAGCCTAAGAGAACATCATTTAAAATAATGTAAATTTAGAGCTGGTTATGTTCAATAGTTCTCCAGATATAGCTTATTTAAAAGCAATATTTCTTTAAAAAATGTACAGAAAATCAGTTGTTAATGAATTTATTTTGAGATATTACTATGTATAATTACTAGTCAAAACTGAGGATTCTGCGAAGTATAGGTAGGGGGAATAAAAAATGGCGGCTGTTTCAATACCTAAAAAAAATTTTCATTCAAAGCTCTATATCTTAAAAACTACCAACAACACTAGAAAATCTTAAACAACATTATTTAAAGAAGAGTAAATTTTCTGAAATATTAGCCCTAATACAGCTATTTACGTCTAATATTTCTCGAGATATAGCCTTTTAAAAAGCAACATTTGTAGTTAGTTAATTTCTTTTGAGAAGTCTATATCTCAAAAACCATTCAACGTACAAAAGTTTATTAGCACTCAAATTAAAGCTAGTTAAATATACTATAAACTAATGTAATAAAGTTTATCTGCGTAGAAGTAGTAGTTTTTATGATATTTGACAAAATTGATTAATTTGCCAAGTATAGGAAGTGGAATAAGAAATGGCGGTTTCAAAACGTAAAAAAAAAAAAAAAAAAATTCATTCCCAGCTCTATATCTTTAAAACTACCGACAATACTAGAAAATCTAAGATAACGTAATTTAAAGAAGAGTAAATTGTTAAAATATGAGCCCTTATAGAGCTATTTACGTTCAATAGTTCTCGAGATAAAGCTTTTTTAAAATAAAAAAAAACGAAAACTTTTAATATAAAAAGACACTGAAAAATCAGTGTTAGAGAAACTAGACATCAGCTATTAGCACTCAAATTAAACTCAATGCGCTATAAAGTAGTTTATAACTTCGAATAATCTTCGAAGAAGTAGTAGTTTTAGTGATATATGACAAAATAAATTAACAAAATGTTTATTTCTAGTTGATCGGATACTATTTTTTTTTTTTTTAATATATCTCAGGAACTCTAAGACGAACTAATGTTTACTATCACTCAAAATAAAGGCAATTTAATTAATTATAAGGTAGTTTATGACACGTATCTTCGTACGCGTAGTAGTTTTCGCATATGAATATATATATTTTGCACACGAAATTTTATCTAAACAATTATAAATCAAAATATTTTAGAAAATATTATAAAAAAATACTACCCCTAAGAAGATTAACGTTTTAAACTACTTTATAGCACATTAAACTAGCTTTAATTTGAGTGTTAATCGACATCTGTATCTATGCTTTTAAATTTATTTAAAATTTACTAACTTTATTTTAATCACTAACAATGATTTTTCAGTGCCTTTTTACATGATTTTTTTTTTTTATATTCATAGAAGAAATATTTTTTATTGGGGCATATATATATAATTAATATTGTTTATTGCATCTATTGTGGCAACATTATATCTAAAGAACTGTAAGATATATTACAGTATATAAGATTTCCACATATTATGTATATAAGATTACTGCCAGCATTCAAATTAATGTGCAATGAATTAGTTTATAACGTTCACTCTTCGAAGAGTAGTAGTTTTCATGATATTTTCTAAAATAAACTGATTTTTGGAACAAATTCAGGTCCAAATTCATTTATATACTCATATGCGAATATCATAAAAACTACTACCCCTACGAAGATACGTGTTATAAACTACTTTATAATCAGTTAAATTGCCTTTATTTTGAGTGATGGCAAACATATGTACGACTAAGAGTTCAGGAGATATATTTTTGAAAAATCAGAAATGTTATCCGAACAACTAGAAGTAAACATTTTGTTAATTTATTTTGTCAAATATCACAAAAACTACTACTCCTTCGAAGATTAACGGAAGTTATAAACTACTTTATAGTGCATTGAGCTGTAATTTGAGTGCTAATAGCAGATGTCTAGTTTCTCTAACACTGATTTTTCAGTGTCTTTTTATATTAAAAGTTTTCGTTTTTTTTTTAAAAAAAGCTTTATCTCGAGAACTATTGAACGTAAATAGCTCTCTCTATAAGGGCTCATATTTTAACAATTTACTCTTCTTTAAATTACGTTCTCTTACATTTTCTTTCTAGTATTGTCGGTAGTTTTAAAGATATAGAGCTGCGAATGAATTTTTTTTTTTAAAGTTTTGAAACCGCCATTTCTTATTCCACTTCCAATACTTGGCAGATTAATAATTTTGTCAAATATCATAAAAACTACTACTCCTACGCAGATAAACGTTATATAGTAGTTTATAGTATATTTAACTAGCTTTAATTTGAGTGCTAATAAACTTTTGTACGTTGAATGGTTTTTGAGATATAGATTTCTCAAAATAAATTAACTAACTACAAATGTTGCTTTTTAAAAGGCTATATCTCGATAAATATTAGACGTAAATAGCTGTATTAGGGCTAATATTTCAGAAAATTTACTCTTCTTTAAATAATGTTGTTTAAGATTTTCTAGTGTTGTTGGTAGTTTTTAAGATATAGAGCTTTGAATAAAAATTTTTTTTAGGTATTGAAACAGCCGCCATTTTTTATTCCCCCTACCTATACTTGCCAGACTCCTCAGTTTTGACTAGTAATTATACATAGTAATATCTCAAAATAAATTCATTAACAACTGATTTTTCTGTACATTTTTTAAGAAATATTGCTTTTAAATAAGCTATATCTCGAGAACTATTGAACATAAACAGCTCTATTAAAGCTCATATTTTTGTAAATTTACATTATTTTAAATGATGTTCTCTTAGGCTTTCTAGTGTTGTTGATAGTTATAAAGATACTAAGTTCTGAATGAACAATTAATTTTTTTTAATATTTTGACATTTAATAGCCGCCATTTTGTATTCCCCCTACCTATACCTGGCAGACTCATCAGTTTTGACTAGTAATTACACCTAGATTTTAATTAAGTAATCAAAAATTGGGGTGAAACTGCCTTTTTTCTCCTCTTGGGCTCTTGTACTAGGTGAGAAACTCCGTATATAACATATGTACGACTAAGAGTTCAGGAGATATATTTTTGAAAAATCAGAAATGTTATCCGGACAACTAGAAGTAAACATTTTGTTAATTTATTTTGTCAAATATCACAAAAACTACTACGGCTATGAAGATGAACTACATTGTAGCACATTAAGCTAGCTTTAATTGAGTGCTAATAGACATCTGCACGTTGAACGGTTTTTGTGATATGGATTTCTCAAAATAAATTCACTAATTTTCACTGATCACTGATTTTTGAGTGCATTTTTTATGAAACGTAATTTTTTAAAAGCTATATCTCGAATACTATTGAACGTAAATAGCTCTATTAGGGCTCTTGTTTTAGAAAATTTACTCTTCTTTAAATGGTGTTCTCTTGGGGAGGGGAAGTAATAATGGTAGGGGCAATAAAAAATGGCGACTATTACAAGATGTTAGGAAGAAAATTATCCTGATCTCCGTATCATTGTGGTATCTTCGAAAGAGTAATAATTTACATGAAATTTCCCAAAATAAATTAATTTATAGTAGTTTGAACAAAATTTCATGTGAAAAATTTATATTCATATGCGAATATCATAAAAACTACTACCCCTACGAAGATAAGTGTTATAAACTACTATATGACACGTTAAACTTTTTTAATTGCTAAAAGACTTCTGTACGTCGAATAGTTTTTGAGTTACAGATTTCTCAAAATAAATTTACTAAGTTTTTTTTATTCTCTAACACTGATTTTTCAGTGCATTTTTTATGAAATGTGGCAATTTTTAAAAAAAATATATTTATTGAAATTTATAACTGTATATTATATAATACATTCAGTAAATTTGATCTTAGTTAAATGGAGTGTTACAGGCGTGTAGAAAAACTAACCATTGCTAGCATTCTTATGACATTTTATATTAGCAGGTTTCGTGGCAATCTTCTTTTCAGGCGCCTCGGAGGATTGTCAGTAATGGAAGAGAATGTAAGGTTACAAACTAGTAGTACAAGAGCCGGGAAGAAAAAAAGACAGTTATCTCACCCCAATTTTTGATTACTTTAATGAAAACTATGTATAATTACTAGTCAAAATTCATGAGTGTGCCAAGTATAGGTAGGGGGAATACAAAATGGCGGCTATTTCAATAAAATCGATAAAAAAAACTAATTTTTCATTCGGGGCTCTATATCTCAGAAAATAAGAACATCACAAGAAAACCTAAGAGAGCATCATTATAAAGTAATAAGCTGGCATGTATCATGTATTTATTATAACTTCATACCAACGGTAAGTAGTATTAAATAATAACAACCGTACAAAATGAATAAATCCATAAAACAAGCTCGCATCCTGATGTTCACTTGCTGTGTTGTTGAGCCAGGTTTCTCACAATACCTTATGGGTGTTGATAAATAAATTACCACATTGATAAAATTCTGAAAACAAAATTGTTTGAAAGCCCTGTAAAGTTTAGTTTATATTTATATTATATCTATATAACTTATCCATTTGTTGTATCATAAATATATCTTAAGATTTTATGATTAATAAAATTCATGGTTATATAGAGCTATTGACTTTAAAAAGTCTGTGCATAGATCTACTTCAGTTATCAAATTCTATCCCATAAAAAATACAGGTCATCTGTACAGATTCATTGTCAGTTCTACTCAGTTTAAAAAATATTTTCTCAACAAATCCGAAAAATCAAGAGATCAATTATTCATTAATGAGGTGTAGATAGTTGGCCGTAGATTGATTGGAGAAGTTTGTCGGGGGGTGCGGTCAGCAAAGAACAACATCAATAAACAAAACCATATTTATTTATTTTATGCCGACGTTTCGACCTGAGTTTCAGGTCTTCATCAGGGGTTGTGGCGTAGAAGTTAGGCTTGAAACTGGTTGAAGGTGGTCAGCAAGGTGGTAAAACACCCCCCGACAAACTTCTGCAATAATTATTCGTTAAAGTCCCCTAACAGAAACGGTATTTCTGTGTTCTTCGCTTGAGACCTGGGCACTGCGGAATATCCGGTAACGAACTGGCTGATCGGGGAGCAAAGGTGGCGATTTCTGAAGGAACTCCAAATTGTGGAGTGTCTCTCGATAACTTCATTTTCCACATTAAGCAGAAAATTGATTTGGAATGGCATCAAATGAGGGCTAGAATTGTGAGCAGAGCGGAGGTGATTTTGACGCGCTTTCGAATAGGTCACTTCTGAGGTGGCTACAAGCTAACGGTACTCAGGCAGAGAACAAATACAGACTGAACACATATCCAATTTCTATACGTTCATTTATATTGTATTATTTTAAGTTACTATGTGCGCTTGGATAAAAAAGAAATGAGTTAAGCGGGATAAGTCACATTACGGGAACTGGACACGGTTATAGCTTCCCGGCGAATAAGATGGGCGTTTATAATTTGAGGGTATTTAAAATGTTAATTAGCACTGTCGGTTGAGAATAAACGTCACCAAAGCGTAGGTGGAAGGTTTGAGTCAATACTGATCTTGCAGATAAGAGTTTGGATGGGGCAGATAAAAGTAGACAGCAATTGGTGTTATGTTATTGGTGGAACCTTCGGGTTTGCTAAACTTTTATTATTATAGGGGTATTCATGATGTTGTGTTAAATGTTATAACTATAGGATTGTGTGCAGCCCTATTTGAAGTCATGTTAAACGTTAAATGCATAAGATCCCCTAGCGGATTTTATCAGCAACTTTTGGTATAAGCCTTTATGTTTATAACCTTCCTTCCAGACCCTCATGTTATTGTTTACTTCAGTTTTGATTTAAGTAATTAATTACAACATGCCTAGAGCGAGTGAAAAGTGGAATTTGTGTGAAAGTTTAGCTTATGAAATGAAATGAAAAAAACATATGTCCCCTAAAAATAATTACATGGTTCGTATAGTGAGATTTTTATCTGGCGAGCGTTTACAAATTTTGAGATAGTAGAATGAAATTACATTGGTATATTGGAATTTTACATTGGTATATCCGGCATTTTTAAGAATTTTAAAAGAGAAAATGACAACAAAGTAAAGGTATCCTTTACTACTGTTTATTATGTTAATCAATACCTGCCTATTTATTTGATTACAAAGATGTGGAGGTTCGGTTATTCAATAAATGAAGGAATAGGTGTTCTAACACACGAAAGAACTGAGCTGTCACAACAACAAAAATGGCGGCGATCTCAACTGGTCTATTGTGTGACGTCATTCTCCATTTAACAGACCAAGTAACAGACTCTCAGCCATGTTAAATGTTATTTCGTTTTACCACGGTAAAAGAAGGCAATTTTTTTCGATTTAACATGAGTTTTTCCATTTAACACGCTTTAACATGTTAAACCAAAGATCATGAATACCCCTTATCTTGTGTGTTTGGCGTTTTGTAACCTGAATCGACGGTTGCAGAATATCTTTGCACCACTAGTAGTACATAGTAGTGGCTCCACAAATTATCACCGTTTACGTTGCTATGTGCCACAATTCCCCGTCGAACTATAGCTACCCTAAAGCAATTCAATAAAATCCGTTATCTCTTTCCACTTAAACTCGTCAACTCTTAGTTTCCTCTCTTGTTTTCCCCCCACTTTCACTATGGCTGCCAGGTATATGGTGGACTCTCGGGTAATCTTGAATCTAAACTTAAACGTCTAATGAACTGCACAGTACGATTTATTTTTTGGATCACCAGAGATACGCAGTACCACTTCGAGCTGAAGTGGCTCTATCCATCCTTCCGAGCCAGTATTTCCTAGCTTTCTTTCTAATCCTAGTAATTAATACTCAGCGCCCCTCCTATATCCTAGAATTCTCCCAACCCCAATATTCTCAATTTAATCCCGTCCTACCAGGTCCCGTTTATCTGACATCTGCCTTTCACTTCACCAAACTGCTGCGTTTCATAAATCATTTTTTACCTGAGCTGCATATCACTGGAACTCCATTATCTCTAACACACGTCATGTACCAAACCTTGTTTAAAACCCTTCTATTTAATTACCTTTTACTTCACCAATCTAATCCGATGTTATAATATTACAGATATTATAACTACCTTGTTGCTTTGTTTTTTATGTATTTAGTCAGTCAGTTTTTTAATTTTTCTGATCTGTATTTAAAATTATTCATAATTATGGGAGATAGTTGACCGTGGATGATGAATGAGGAGAAGATGGTTGGGGGTACGGTCAATGAAAAACACATATAAGTTCGATTAACTTATTTTAATGTGCCAACGTTTTGGCTAGAGTTTCTAGCCTTCTTAAGGGCTAAAAACAGAACAAGATAACAACCACAGTAAGTATAGAAAAATAAAATAATAAAAAGGAAGTATAAACAGAATAATTTTACACATAAAATGAATAATTTTACAAAATAGAATTAATAAAATGAAGTGATGAAAGAAGCGGGAAATAAAATGTATTCATAGGTAATTGAAAAAGTGGGCAAAATAACATAATTAAGGAAATGAAATAAAAATGAAGTTATATAATGCAAAGAAGTATGAACATATTAGTTTTTATTAATTTAAAATTTAAATATGAAAAGAAAATGAAAATTGAGAAGAAGAAAAAATATGTAACAATAATAGATGATAAAGAGGCAAATTATAAGTATAGTAAACAAAACTTATAACACGGGTAAGGAAAATGGATAAAAGTGGAGAAAATGAGAGTAAAATAAGGAAAGGGGAAAGAAAACAAAAAAAGAATAAAAACGAACCTGTTCGCTGGAAGATCAAACGCCTAATGGATACTGCGCTAATGACGGCCAAACTCAGAATTAAAAAAGCCGTTACAACAATGACTAAGTGTTTTTTTATAAAGAAAACACTATCCTTTAAAATTATTCATATATAATTTTAATATAAGTCATAATTAAGTGTGGTCACACTGGTCAATATGTTTTCGTAAAATTAAAATTACCTTTGTAATTGTTCTAAAGGGGCCTAGTCCCAGAATATGGAAGCAGAGTCCGATAGTTCACTCAGACAATAAATTCAAACCATATTCATGCTCAGGGAGTAAAGGCGTATGTGTATGATGTACCCTGGGAACTGTAGCGGTGCCGGTTCGAATCTGGACTGGGGAGTCGACTTTTATTTCTGTAGTGGTCCACCGCTATACTTGTGAGAGAGTGCAAGCAGGCATTGGACTTGTTTTATATGTTTCTGACGACTTTTCATTTTTGAGCTAAACTTTTTTTTTTATGGCCCCCTTCCTGACCATTTCTGATAAGGGCGGTGGGGAGGTTATCTACAGGCGACCAACCTATTCTAACCATGGGGGGATCAAGTTTTTCATTTTGAGGGACTGCCAGTCAATGAAAAAAGTTAACGCCCAATGCCGGATTCGAACCGGCGCCGCTTAAGATTCCAAGTGCGCCTCGACCAATTGAGCTATGGACTGTTTCCTCTTTTCAGCTAGACTGACCACATAGAAACATACAGACAGATATACACTAGGCCTACCAATACTGCTTTAAATTGATCATCACCGCAGAATGCCCTGCATGTATCGAAGAAACAAAAAACAGTGTTTTTTACTTGCATACGCTTCGAAGAAGAAATAAGCGTGTGAGAGATTACGCACAGGAAGCATCATACAAGAAGACCAAGTGATCCATATACTGTAAGGCCTGGAAGGAGTTAATAGCATGGGAAACATGAAAACCATACTAAAAGAACTATGAGGCGGCAATCAGCCATTTCCCTCCATGAAGTAATGCTTAACGGCGGTCCCGTGGAGAGGAACGGACATGTTTACGGAGGTGGTTTTAGTGGGTAAAAATCCCACACACATACGTAAAAATCCGTTATATACGATTCGGAGAAGCTGAAAACTTAGTGGTCGATATCCTAAGAGGGCTCATTTCGAAGGTACATCATAACGTGTATTTTGAAATTTTTCACGATCGTAATACTTTCCCTTAATATATATTCCATATAATGGTTAGTGAAAGTAAAAATAGATTTTTTTTTAAAATTATAACAATGTTATTTTCAGGTTAAATTGACAACCATATGAACTTTTTCGGGAATAATTGTAATATGTGATTAATTAAATAAATATGATTTACACACAATCTTGAAGGCACCGATAATAGGCAGTATTGAACGTGGTTTAACCATTGTTGAAAACAAAGGAAGATTCCGACGCAGGCCTTAACCAAAGTCTAAATGCACGAGATGCTATTAAAATGACAGGTGCTTGGTTACCTGCTGTTCTCATATTAAACTTCTACTTCTGAGCTAACACGATCTGCTACACCGTGTTCGAGTTAACTGACTGTGACCAAGTGATACTCACAAACCGAAGCATTCTATTGTTCTATCATTAATAGAAAACTATTATATTTTTAAATGATAACAGCAGACCCGGCAATGCTTCGCAATGTATATAGATTAATTAAACATAATTGAAAGTTATATATGAATTAGTTAAAATTATACATGTATAATAATTTTTATTCACAAATTGGATTAATGATTGAAATAATTGTTTATTAATACATAAACATCACCGTGACCCCGGCAAAGACAGATTGCGTCGTGATCGCTCACCAACAATAGAAGCGATGGTCGATCTCAAAGACACTCCTTTTTTTTTTTCTAACCTGCTTTATTGAAAATATATACATAACAATTAATATATAAGGTATATTAATACATACCTGTATATAAATATATATATAATGGTGCCCTTCCTTTGCCATATGGCATTATAAGGGGTTAAGCTAGGTCCGCTGAGGGCGGGGGTTACAATTTTGGCCCAGGAGCCGCGGCTAGGGGTACAAGAACAGGGAGGGCCGCTCCACTGGGGGATAAGATGGATTAAGGTGACTTCAGATTGCAGAGTCAGAAGTCCTTCCCTCGGTGAGGACGTCGACAAGGGGATCGTGCTTTGCCATCTCCCAGGTCTCGGTGGAGGGGCGATCTCACGGAATAGGGATAGGCTTTCAGCCCATCAAAGAATTTGAGGTGCCTACGGCTTATGAATTCCGGCACAGAATGGAGTTGGAGCTCCTCACTGATGACTTTATTCCTGGCCCGTAGGAGTGTAGTTCCTATGACTATTCGCCGAAGGAGGGAATTCTGGAAGCTCTGCAGTTTGGTTAACGCGGTCTTGTAGAGGTGTCGCATGAGTGGTGCACCGTAGAGCAGGGTCGTACGTATGATGGCCTTGTAGATCTGGAGCGAGATGTGCTGTGAAGTGAGCAAGTGATAGAGACTATACGACTTCTGTAGGGCCAGCTTAAGTCTCATCCTGACGTGACTGGAGAAGGTGGGATGCTTGTCGAGAGTCACGCCGAGTTAGAGGATGCTGTTAGAGAGTTTCCGACCCCCACCATTCACAATGAACTGCTGGGGTAGTCTGCTCTTCTTACACTGGTGGCAGAAGCAGTTTGCGCATAGCTTAGGGCCAGTTCAGCTCTCATGCTGGAAGCATAGACACCGATGTCGTCGGCATAGGCTGCTACCACTGCATCTCGATGCTTGACGGCGACTACTGGTGCTGTGAAAACGACAAACAGTAGAGGTCCAAGACCAAGACGTCGTGGCGCAACGGTAGCGCGTCTGACTCCGAAGACACTCCGAGTTGCTGGCACTATTATATCCCTTTACAACTCCATTGTTTATCTCGGGATGAAGCTTGACCGTCATCTTAAGCTTTCTACCAACCTCCACCGGAAAATCAGGACGGTAAGAAGGTCTTAGGCCTCTCGTCCACTGGGAGCGGAAAGCAGCGAAAAGTTGCGATTTCATTTCGTCCGAATTCGCAAGAAAACGCACGAGCGATCCGAACATCCTTGGGTAGGTATGACCTATTCTCCATCTGGCAATAGCTACCTCCTCCCTGCGATTGGAACGGTTTGATGTGTTTCATGGTTTAGTGGTTTTTTTGATAGTTTTTAATTTTCTTGGCGGGCTTTCATCCAACAACATGACTTGCCAACTAGATACCTCATTTTTCATTGGAAGAAAAATGGTTTCTACACTAGTACTATGAACTGATACTATTAGCTTTCATTATGAAACAGGGCCCTGGTCGGACCATATTGGATGTAATTTTTTAATTGAATAAAAAAATAAAATAAAATATCTTCTCATTTTTAATTGTTAGCATGTAAAAATGTTATTTTTTTTTATTAAATAAATCAAATGCTATCCTTGTTAAGTCTCAACACTCTTTATTATATCAATAGTCCAACGTTTCGGCCAATTCAGCCATCCTTAAGGACAATCTAAACATTTAATAGCTTATTATGTATTCATTTGTAACAATTTTAATGACAACATTATTATTAATAATATACCATACCTTAAATATAAATTCACACCTCACATTAAAATTTAAAAATGGTTTTATACCACCCAAATCCACTTATTTCTAACCTGGCTTCTCCTTCATTACCTAATAATCCTCCTAGGCGTCAAAAAAGAAGATGGCCTCGAGATCTTCTCCTCTAGAAATGTTGTTGGAGTTCTATCAGTGGGTAGATTCTCCACATGTTTGTATCATGCCACTGTCACCTACAGAAAATTTACTTGTAGTATATATTTGTATACAATTGTAAATAACAATAAATAAATTATTAAAAAAAAAAATGTTTACAGGCTATTTTAATTTATTTAATAAATAAGTTCCAGTCTCAAGAAATTGAATAAATTATATATAAAATAATGTTGTTTTTTTAAATTCATTTATAATTGATTTGTTATTAAGATCGATATTTCTTAATACTGGTTTAAGGTAATTTTGAAAAATATTGAAATTGAACCGGAGTCATAATATTGCATTGGGCTTGAAGGTAACCCCCAAATCCTTTTATGTTTAATTGAGCTCGGTCCCATTCTTTACTTAATTCCTTTCTTGACAGCCGTTTATTACGTTTTCTTCACCACTTCGATTATGCCCTTCTATTAATAATAGGGTGTATAAAAAAAAAAAAAATTACCGTTTTATCAAATTGAAGATTTCAAAGGACTATAAATATTTTAATCCTATTTAATATATCATAGATATCTGATCAGTAAGCAGCCACCGCCAAAATGTCAATACTGCAACAGTGTACTTACGGTCAGTCACATATTTGAGAAATGTCGTTTTTATTCTTGGGTAAATTGGGAGTAGGACCGAGTGTATCGGACCGAGTGCTCTGAATGATGACCAGAAGAACGTGGAAATGGTCTTAGTTTTCTTAAAAAGGAATGGCCTTTTGAATAAGATTTAAACCAGAAAATGTGTTATACGTAATAAAAAATACCAAAAGAAGTAATTATTTAAATTTTTTTTCGAAATTATTTAAAGAGAAAAATAAAGTGAAATAGAATTATAAATATATATGAAACAGAATTATAAAGCACGAAACATGGGCGTTGATGACCTCAGGGTTTTACGCCCTAAAGCCCCAGACAACAACAACTTGTGTTAATAATACAAATACTTATTTTTTTCATGATAGGGATGACTATTAGTGATATTACAGGAATTAATAAATACTAAAGTACAAGTTACTATTGTGCAAGTCTGTGTAATTGAATTAAAATAAATCTACAAGACTAATAGTATTAGTTTGTACTTAATTATGAAACAGGGCCCAGATAACATCTATCGGTTGGTGCTAAAATAACACATAAAAATTATAGACATAAGTGAAATGTAAATATTAGTTTAGATTATTAGGGCCTTGTGGAGGCTATACAATTTTTAACCTAGATAAGTACAATATGAATAGATCTCAAGTGAAGCAACTAATAATTTAATTAACAACTACTAAAAAGAAAGTAAAAAAAAAACAAATAAAATAATAATTAATAAAAAAAATTAAATAAATAATAATAATAATAAAAATAACTTAACAGACTTTGAAATGAATAATAAAGGTGCAAATTTACAATTAGTAAATTAATACAATAATGAGAATAATAGACTAGATTTTTATTCAGGGCGATCAACATCAAGGTTATTACACCCTTTTTACTTTATTTATCTTTTCTTGTCTTTGACATTTGATAGTTGAATGTAGACTATTTCCTTTTTACACTGGTCGATATTGGTGGATTATATTTTAGGATAAAGTTGAGTTTCTTTCAGAAACTTTATTATTTTGTCTATGGATTCTGCTGTCTTAAGGGTTAATTTTCTTGTACGAGGAATTTTATTATTTTCGAAGGCTTGACGTAACGATGAGCATTCTTCAATTATATGCTTTATCGATAATGGGGACTGACAGGTTTGGCATATAGGTTGGTCCTCTTTTGTGATTAAGTGGAGGTGTGTTAATTTGGAATAATAGAGATATTAAAGTATATTAGTCTTTTATTAGAGATAGGTATATATGTAATATAATATATATTAATAATAATAGTAGTATATATGTAATATAATATGTATATATGTATATATTAGAGAATAAAAGATGATACAGAATATGAATCAAAAAAGGATCCAATAATATTACTAAGCACAACTATATTACTATTACTAAGTACACATTGCTTACATTGCTAATTCTAACTGTAATATAATAAATAAATTTATAATCATAAAATTCTTTCTTGAGACTGGCAATTTTTTTACTAAATAATTCAAAACATTATCCAAATTATAGTCTCAAAACTTTTATTGTTTTTACACGTCCAACGTTTCGGCCAATTCGGCCATCTTCAGGGACAATCTTAATTCACTATGAAACATATTATTTAATATTTTTCCAAACACTTCATACAGGCTATTCTGCCCAGGTCAAAACATTTTTATCCAATAAGTCAAATATCCATTAAAATTCACAGTCAAAAATATTTTTCATTTTACCACTATCATACACTTTTATTACAACCTTACTTGTTAGGTTCTTGTCACAATCTCACAAGAGAAGATCATAACAAAAAAAAAAACGTCAATCCTTCTTATATTACATTGAATTATAATAGTCTTCGATTAATGTAGAACAATGGAATGCTTCGGTTTGTGAGTATCACTTGGTCACAGTCAGTTAACTTGAACACTGTGTAGCAGATGGTGTTAGCTCAGAGGTAGAAGAGTTTAATATGAGAACAGGTAACCAACCACCTGTCATTCTAATAGCAACTTGTCTATTTCGATTTTGGTTAAGCCCTGCGTTGGAATCTTCATTAGTTTTCAATTTTGGTTAACAACATATTGCCTATTATCAGTGCCTTGAAGTTTGTGCGTAAATCATATTTATTTAATTAATCATGAGGTGTAGATAGTTGACCGTAGATTAATGATTGGAGAAGTTTGTCGGGGGGTGCGGTCAGCAAAGAACAACATAAATAATCAAAACTATATTTATTTATTTTATGCCATAAAAATAAATAAATATGGTTTTGTTTATTTATGTTGTTCTTTGCTCACCGCACCCCCCGATAAACTTCTCCAATTATTTAATTAATCGAATAATATATTTATTGCCCATAACAATTCGAAAAAGTTCAAATGGTTGTGATTATTGTCGGTCGGAAACATATAAATTTTACATACGGAAACATATAACACCTTCACATGATGTTAAGTATTATTTAAGCACTATGATATTAACTAAGATTAATTTATAAATAATATAGTATAAATTGTATGTGGAAAATTAGAGTTGGCCTTGGTAGGATTTTTGCTAATGAAATAAAGAGAAAAAATGACAAAAATGTAGTTATGATAAATAATTTTTTAAATGCTTGAACTGAGTAGAGGAAGGTTACAAGCATGGTTCTGATAAATGTTTATTAATAGTGTTTGGAGAGAAATAATTTTTGACTGTGTTTTTAATGGATAATTAACTAATTAGGTAATTAAACATATGTGGGATATACTTATTAACAAAAAATAATTTTACCTAATGTTTTTAATGTTTTCATAGATATAAATGTTTTGACCTGGGCAGAATAGCCTGAATGAAGTTTTAGAGTGTTTTAAATTATATGTTTGCAAAGTGGTATTGAGGTAAGGTAAATTATAAATAATAATGTTAAGTATTTAAATTGTTTGTAGGATCATACATATAATAGAAACTTTTTGTAGTAGATGTCCCGGAAGATGGCCGGATTGGCCGAAACGTTGGGCGAATAAAAGAAATAAAGTTTTGAGACTATAATTGGATAGTATTTGAGTTATTTATTAAAGAATTACCAGTCTCAAGAAAATATTAAGATTATAAATAAATAAATATGGTTTTATTTATTTATGTTGTTCTTTGCTGACCGCACCCCCCGACAAACTTCTCCAATCATTAATCTACGGTCAACTATCTACACCTCATATAAATTTAATATACGAACTTCATAATTAAAAAAAAATATTTATTTATACTTTAACCAAAAAATATATGGGATATGTAGTAAGGTAAACTTTCGTAATCCAGTTTTCATTGAAAATCCATGAGTCCAAGTAATCTAGTCTGTGTGTGGTCATGTCTTTTTGTAAACAGCTCAATAATGAAAAGTCATATGAAACTGAAATTATATATTTAAGGTGTTTAGCCTGGGATATGACTGCAACTTTTTATATCGACCAATAAAATCGACCAGCCAGAAATGCCACAGAATCGATTTTTAACATTTTAACAGTGCTACCGATCCACTCGACCAAAAAATACTCGCAACTTAAACCGTTCTTAGAAAATCGTTATAACTGAAGTTGCATGACTGTTACAGTATTGATTGTACTGCCGAATTGGCTCTGGTGCAATAGTTCATAGTACAAGTGATGCAATGAAGCAGCTGTCACGTAGACTATCGTATGTATATTCCTTGACAGTGAACAATCGTACAGTTTTAGTTATTAGCCACTACCATAGTGTAACTGTTTGATAATTACAGTCATGACAGTATTTACTGCCAACAGTACACAGTCAAAACAACAGTTCCCGAGACATAGCTTTTTAAAAAGCAACATTGCATAGAAAAATTTACAGAAAATCACTAGAGAATTTATTTTGAGAAATCCATATCTCAAAAAAACATTCGACGTACAGATGTCTATTAGGAATCAAATTAAAGCTAGTTTAATGTACTATAAAATAGTTTATTTTTGTAGGAGTAGCAGTTTTTATGATATTTATTTAAATAAATTTATTTATAGTTTTTCGGACTAAATTTGATGTGCTGATCGAGTCTGGCACCCGGGACTGCTTTACAAACTCCGTAAATTCCTACCTCCTACATACTTTCTCATCATTCTTTCCTTTTTTATTGATAGATTTTTCCGGTTAAACCACAATGGTTCCTATTCATCCCTCTATTCTAAGTCCGCTGGTGTTCCTTCTTGGTCCCATCCTCTACACCGTCTATACAGCTGACATTCCAACCAA
>NW_027114299.1:513819-515012 GCF_000696795.3 Halyomorpha halys | reverse complement strand
TAGGGCTAAAAAAGATACAAACACTATAGTTACAAAAGGAAAACAAAAACATAAGTGTAAAATAACAGGGGTATAAAATGTAAAAAAAAAGTAAGATATAATAAGAAAAATTAAAGGTAGTATATAGTAAATGTAAAGGGTAATAGTAACAGATAGATAAGAAAAGAAATATTAAACAAAATACAAATAAAGAGATGTAAAAAGAAAAAAGAAATGTTTTTGATCTTCTTCAGTGACCCGCTAAAAAAATTCAATATAATACGGTAATGTGAGATCAGGCCATCATTCATAGTCACAGCAGTAGATCAGTCTATCAAGAACAAACAACTAGATATATTTTACAAGAATAAGAATAGCATATAGATTAAGAGGAAAATATAATTTAAAAAAAAAATAATAAAGGCCTAACGAACTCGAAGGTTTGATGCCGATGCCACAAAACGCTCTCTGCATACATCCTTCCAATGATGACCCTCCAAACCCAAATCCACGAAATCAGTTTTAACGTAATCCTCCTATCTATGTTTCGGTCTACCCCTCGGACGTTTACCCGTTGGTTCAGTGTTTATTAACATTTTAGGGATCCGCTCGTTACTAAGCCCTACAACCTTACATGCCCATCTTATACGCCGCAATGCTATAGCTTGAATTATATTTACCGCGTGTAGGTCCCTTAATTCAGCGTTGTGTAATCTTCTAAATTCTCCCGTTAATTCATGGATACGATTCATTGCCATGGATACGATATTTATTTATCAATGGTTCATTCATGAATATGGGTCGTATCCATGGAAATTTTAGCTTTCTGGCCATCTCTGCTAATAGCTAAGATTAATTCTGCAGATGTATTCTGTAACCGTTAGGTTCAGGTCGCAAAACCTCAAACACACATAATAAAATAGGTTTAGGGAACCCAAAGGTTCGATGCCGATACCACCAATCGCTGTCTACATTTATCTGTCCCATCCAAACTATTATCTGCAAGATCAGTCTTGATTCAAACCTCCCATCTACGCTTGGGCCAACCCCTCGAACTTTTATCCGTCGGTTTAGTGTTTATCAGCATTTTAAGGATCTGTGGTAACGAACTAGCTGATCGGGCAGCCAAAGAGGAAATTTCCATGTCGTAGAGTATCTGTTGATGACTTCAATGCGCTCATTTTTTTTATTTATTTGTTGATATTTACAACTGT
>NW_027114299.1:500369-512436 GCF_000696795.3 Halyomorpha halys | reverse complement strand
TGAAGTGAAACCAAAAATAATAGGGGAGAGAGGAGTGTGAAATGAAACTATTGAAGTACTCTCAAAGACTGATCTATTTGCGGAGCCTGTCCGTATATATATGTACAATAGGTCAGCTGTTCTCTTTGATCAGCTGATATCGACCTGTCAGCTGACATTCCGTAACTCCCCCCACCAGTTTACTAACAATTCTCGTAAACTCTATTATATACGGTATAAGGGTATCGCCTCTCCTTTAGGTACGTCATCCTATCCTGCTTCAATGTGATTTCGTACACCGTTCTTCCTGTAGCTCCTAGTACTTCCCCTTCTTTGTAAAAAATATCATCATATTTGTTCAATATTGCCTCTTTTCAATTCTTTCTCAGGTTAATCACTCCAACTTTTGCTTTACCGTCATCCACGAGTTTCTGACAGCTATATCTCTTCCCTCCAATTCTAATATTCCACTGACCCCACTATTTTTTATCTTTGCTCCCACTTTTTCCAAAAGATCGAAACCAATGATTATCAGGTAGTCTCGGAGGATTTTTCCCATGAACTGTTATCTTCTCTCCCTTAGCCCCCCAGGTACTCAATTCCATTTCTGTATCCTCTTCAATGCTGTAGGGCCCACCTAGAGTGATCAACTGACAATTACATGCTCTGACCTGTAGTTCCCTCTCTCCATCACCCAATCTGTCAAGGGCCTCTCGACAGACGATTGTGTTTGAACTCCCAGTGTCCACCAGACATCTTACTCCTCTCTTCGTTCGTATAATAGGCAAACCGCCGTGCTCTCCTCTCATGATGGTTCACCAACGCGCGGTCGCTCTGTGGGCACACTCCTCAAAACTCTTCTCGTCTTCTAGCAGTGTCTCCGGTTCTTCTCCAAGTCTTTTCTTTTCTTGTCTTTCTCTTTTCTTGATGATCGTTCTCTCGCCCAGAGTCTCCTGCTTCATTTTCTGTCTCCGAGGTCTCGGACAATTCCATGGCTTCACTCGCGGATACATTCTCGCCTTCGCGAGATTCTCTTCCTGCGTAATCTTTGTGCGTTTATCTCCATGGTCTCAAGCTAATTCTGGTCTCTCCGCAGATACATATAGGGACGGTGTCGGGCTATATGTCCCTCTGCCCCACATTCAAAGCACCTCGTGCGCGGAAAATGTGCCACCAGATGCCCAACCTTTTCGCAACCGTGACACTTGCGGTCCTCCCGCCAACCATTGCCTCTGGGTCTCGCTTAGGACGCTCTATTCTCCCGGTTATTATTTCTCTCTCTCTCTCTCTCTCTTACCATCTCTGTACTCTCTCGTTCTCCTAGGGTTAGACATGTTTCTCTGTCTTTGACATTCTATCCGGGTCCACCCAGGCTCTTCTACCTCCATTCGAGCCTACACCTCCCTAGCGCTTGTCTCTATGAGATCTTGAGCACATTCCACAAACAACGGTCTTTCAGCATTCCTTCCTTCTTCCCCAGTTATTTTGCCAACTGAATCTTCAGTATCATGGATAGGAATTACTTGGATTGTCACCATCATCTCGTTGATATTATCAGCGATTCTGTTATAGCGTGCCAGAAGTTCTGCGGCATTCTCCCCACTAGACTGTCTCGGCTTTTTCGTTTCTCTGATTAGAGTTGTATACAGGCCTTGTCCAACCATAACTTTTAATATAATATATTTTTATATAATTTCCCCCTTATTATATATATTGCCATTTGATATCTGCCTATATATTTTTCTTTTAAATCTTAACGTATCTGTCAACAAGCAATTCCCCTAATCATCTACCCTGTTTGTTAGCATCCGCATTCACCTTATTCTAGAGTATAATATTTTATTCTTATTTCCCTTATTTTCCATCATGTATTTTTTATCTATTTTTGTATCTGTTATTTTTTACGTTTTCATTAATTGTCTTCAATTGATTGTGTCTTAAGGAGTGTGTAAACTCCATACCGTGTCTGTCCTGGGAAATGGAACTAGTGGAAGAGCTCCGACAAGCACTGAGATTGCGCCCCTGACCTTATAATTTGTTACAGTCAGACCTGCTTGAAGGGAATTCTGAGGCAAGAACATTGGATGCTTGAATATACCAGCCAGAACAGAGAGGTCTATCCTGCCACCCACCTTGACAATACCCGGGGAGCAAACAAAACAAATTAACTCTTGCGACAAGAAACGACAATGGTGCAGACCGAACCGTATAGGTCTCTACTACTAGCGTAGCTCTACAATGGTAAAGAGCGAACCGTATAGGTCTCTACTACTAGCGTAGCTCTACAATGGTGCAGACCGAACCGTATAGGTCTCTACTACTAGCGTAGCTCTACAATGGTACAGACCGAACCGTATAGGTCTCTACTACTAGCGTAGCTCTACAATGGTACAGACCGAACCGTATAGGTCTCTACTACTAGCGTAGCTCGCTCTACAATGGTGCAGGATGAACCGTATAGGTCTCTACTACTAGTGTAGCTCTACAATGGTAAAGAGCGAACCGTATAGGTCTCTACTACGAGCGTAGCTCTACAATGGTGCAGACCGAACCGTATAGGTCTCTACTACTAGCGTAGCTCTACAATGGTGCAGACCGAACCGTATAGGTCTCTACTACTAGCGTAGCTCTACAATGGTGCAGACCGAACCGTATAGGTCTCTACTACTAGCGGAGCTCTACAATGGTGCAGCCCGAACCGTATAGGTCTCTACTACTACCGTAGCTCTACAATGGTGCAGACCGAACCGTATAGGTCTCTACTACTAGCGTAGCTCTACAATGGTGCAGGATGAACCGTATAGGTCTCTACTACTAGCGTAGCTCTACAATGGTGCAGACCGAACCGTATAGGTCTCTACTACTAGCGGAGCTCTACAATGGTGCAGACCGAACCGTATAGGTCTCTACTAAAAGCGTAGCACTACAATGGTGCAGACCGAACCGTATAGGTCTCTACTACTAGCGGAGCTCTACAATGGTGCAGGATGAACCCTATAGGTCTCTACTACTAGCGGAGCTCTACAATGGTGCAGACCGAACCGTATAGGTCTCTACTACTAGCGTAGCTCTACAATGGTGCAGACCGAACTGTATAGGTCTCTACTACTAGCGTAGCTCTACAATAGTGCAGACCGAACCGTATAGGTCTCTACTACTAGCGGAGCTCTACAATCCGGTGTCCAATCCTGGCCTCCTACAGCAGCTTCCGCTAATTGTCTCGGTCCCTGGCAGCCGCCATTCAATTTCGAAGCCCCAGCATATTTGTAGCTTTAGCAGGAACACCATCAGCCCATCGTAGCTCTGGTGCCATGGAGTGGCTCCATCACTAATTGTCTTGCTGGATGCTCACGTGTTCTGCCCATCTCAGTCTTGCAATTTTCATCACTCGAACTATATCGGAATTAAACATTCTGAACACCTCATAGTTTTTTCTCCTTTTCCACTCTCCTCTGATGAGAAAACCACCATATATACCTCTGAGAATTCTTCTTTCAAAGACCAATAGTTCCTGTTCACAAGCAGGACGCAGTCCAAGTCTCACAACCATACAGCAAGACTGTGTGCACTATCATCTTATAAAGACAAAGCTTCGGTTTACTGGAAAGAGCTCTGCTTCGGAACTGCCTTGCCGTAGAAAAATAGCACCGATTTGCTGCTATGATCCATATCATATATTTTGTTTTTTACACATTGACTTCCAAGCCAAGTCTTCTCGCAAGACCCGCCAGAGCAAGGAAAGCGTCAAATACAGCCTGGAAGGAACGTCCTATGATATCTATATCCGTATAGGTTTCAGTAACAGGAAAATTGACATACTTAACATGACGGTCTAAACTTCCGATTCATTACAAAAGACTGATCTACATGACTATAATAACATATGAAGTCAAGCTTTTGACTCCATAAAACCTTTGAATTCCCTTCTTATCCAATCCAAAATCCTTCGTAAAACCTTTGACTCCATAAAACCTTTGAATTCCCTTCTCATCCAATCCTTACAATCCAAAATCCTTCGTAAAATCTTTGACTCCATAAAACCTTTGAATTCCCTTCTTATCCAATCCTTACAATCCAAAATCCAAAATCTTCAAAAACTTGGTCACGAATAAAATCATCCCGTATGTAACCGACCTAGCCGGAACCAGATATCAATCATTCCATTATAAACTCCCTAACAACCCAAAACCACTAGTTTATAGCCGTGCTTCCTCTTCCATTCCTGACAATTTTAATTTAACTGAGATAGTCCAAATATGCATATATGCATTTTTCATTAAATATGCTTGGCTAACTAAATGTGGGAACGGTAATTCGTAAAGATTTTCCCTCAGGAGGTGTAGGCCGGGGATTAAAAAAGCCATACAAACCAAATATGCAACTGCATAAGCATCCGTGTTTTGTTTATAAATCAAAATTTAATTGTAGAGATAAACTCGAGAAGCATTGTTAGTTTTTTTGTGAGATAGTTAGTGCTGTGTGAGATAGCAACCTAATGTATTTAGGCAGCATAGATAAATAAATGAAGTATTTCTCTCTCTCTTGCAGCCTAATGAGTTCCAAGTCGATAATAGAAGGAGAATTGGATACAAGATCGTAGGAGGATCCCCAGTCAATTTCAATCGTGGAGAGAATTATCCAATGTTAGCTGCAATCCAGCCAGATCAAGGCTGTACTTTCTGCGGTGCCTCAATCCTCACAGAGTTCCATGCTCTCACGGCTGCACACTGCTTCGAACAGGATTTACCCAAAATGACGCTGGCTGTTGGCATCCGTTACAGGTGCAGGGGTGCGTACAACATTTTGTAAGTCACAAAAATCCCCATTTATGCTGCGTATACATAAATTAATATTTCTTTTGGTAAATGTTTATTTTAACTCCCCAAAAAAGGCGTGAAACCATTTTTATATGACCAGAGTGTACTTCAATAACCCGAACGGACCCGAGTATGGACGACTCCTTATCTTACGTTAGTTAACAATATTAATCTCCTTTGAGGAGGAATAATTTCTTTCCCCGCACACTCACTTCTTTTCCGCTCACTTAAAGGTTAGGTTATAATACAAGAAAATTTTCGGGAGCAGTTCCTACCTCGTTTACTTCTTCTAGCTCATAAATATCGATCTTTCATGTTTACGACGGACGTTAATCCCGGCTCCTTTTACTTTGTACTACCTGCACTTTTTGGATTATAACTTCAGTATAGGATGTATATTACGAAATAAATATGAAAATGGTGAATGAATAATAATCTTCCTTGTTTAAATTATATTAGATTTTACAAAGACAACAACGTTCAATCCCCCATCTTCAAGTTGCTAGAAACAAATTCTCAAAATTAACACATGCTTACAACATTAACCCTATATCACATTAGGGGTATTCATGATCTATGTTAAAGCGTGTTAAATGGAAAAACTCGTGTTAAATCGAAAAAAATTGCCTTCTTTTGCCGTGATAAAACGAAATAACATTTAACATGGCTGAGAGTCTGTTACTTGGTCAGTTAAATCGAGAATGACGTCACACAATAGACCAGTTGAGATCGCCGCCATATTAGTTGTTGTGACTTTCAATACAGTTGTCAATTAGCTCATCTTCATTCTCTTCTTCACAAGTTTGAAGATCAATAAGACACTCATAAGCTAAACTTTCACACAAATTCCACTTTTCACTCACTCTAGGCATGTTTTAATTAATTACTTAAATCAAAACTGAAGTAAACAATAACATGAGGGTCTGGAAGGAAGGTTATAAACATAAAGACTTATACAACAAGTTGCTGAGAAAATCCGCTAGGGACTCTTATGCATTTAACGTTTAACTTGACTTCAAATAGGGCTGCTCACAATCCTATAGTTATAACATTTAACATGGTAAAACATATAACATTTAACACAACATCATGAATACCCTTATAATTCATTAAACTATTTACCTAATTAGCATTTCTATATAATATATAAATTACTCCTTATTAGTTTCATCAAGCTAATATTAACATATAGAGAAAACTACTGAGAATAATATGATAAAAAATGACAAGATTAATATAAACAACAAAAATGTGAGTAATTTAAAAAATCTAATCAAAGTATTATCACGGATTTTATTTAAAAATAAAAATATACGAAGTAATAAAACAGACAAAGATAGCTTACAGGACGAAAAGGAAAAAGAAGTGGTTAAGAATAACAATTATCATTACTTTAAATTAAAGTATATTCCAGGATTGACCGATCAAATTAAAAAGAATTTTATAGAATACGACCATCGTAACCTGAAGTTAGGCTTATAAAATAATAATAGTAATTCCATTCCTCAGAACACTCGTCAGCTCCTAGTATCCTCTCTCGTCTTCCCCCACTTCGACTACGGATCTTTGGTGTATGGAGGGCTATCTGCAGGACTAGAGTTGAGACTGAAGAGACTCATGAATTGTTTCGTAAGATTTATCTTTGCATTCTCAAGTCTCCCGCTGGTATTCCGAGTTGAAGTGGCTCTATCCAACCTCCCGAAGGCAATACCTCCTTGGTGTTTTTCTATTCCAAGTTCTTAACATCAAAAAACCTACCTATATCATAGATCTCCTCACTCTTCGTTCATCTATCCACTCATTAAACACCAGATCCCATCCGAATGATTTATATATGCCCTCCTATAGAACCGCCTTATTTAGCAAATCCTTCGTCATACGTGCAACCTCCCTCTGGAATTCTCTTCCCATCTCCATTCGCCAGTCCTCATCCATTCTCTCCTTTAAACAACACCTATTGCTTCATTTATTGAATAACCAAACCTCCACATCTTTGTAATCAAATAAATAGGCAGGTATTGATTAACATTATAAACAGTAGTAAAGCCAATATACAAATGTAATTTCATTCTACTATCTGAAAATTTGTAAACGCTCGCCAGATAAAAATCTCACTATATGAACCATGTAATTATTCTTAGGGGACATATGTCCCAGAATAAAGTTATTTTTTCATTTCATTTCATAATAATAAATTGGGTAGTTTTCTTAATAATATGGAAGACAAAATTGACTATAAAGACAGACTAAATGTTATTTACAAAATTAATTGCCAGAGAATTATGAAGGTATTGTAATGTTTGATATGTGTATTAGCTCTTTGGCATAACTCCCCTACCTGTTATAAGTCAGTTGAATACAGTGTTATGTTTGATGCTAACCTGTTTGTTTTGTTTTCCTTTACCAACATTAAAGAACCTTATATTTTCCTAAGAACATTTCAGGTGTGTAAATTGGGGAAACCTCTAAAAAATTAAAAACAAGAGTTGATGAACATAAAACATCAATATTACAGCACTGGCACAAAATAGTATAAAATATAAACATGAATTAGATATATTAGACAAAGTGAATCATAGTAATAAAAGAAGCAGTATACATCACAAAAAACATAGACAAAGCAATCAATTTTAGAACAGACACCAAAACTTTATGCACACATTATATAGATATTGTAAATAAATTAACAATTTAGGGTTGTACAATAGTTATAGAATTTAGATTTATTTAATCTTTGTTGTTTGTTATTATATAAAAATTGTTAAATTTAGTTAGATTGTTCATCTTTGTGGTAATAGAGGTAGGAGATTATTGTTATAGCTTATATCTAGTTGTTATCATAGTTAAAGTTAACCTTCAAGAAGGGAATTATTGTTAAATCTTATTCATTTTATAATATGTAATATTTGATTATTGTAGTAAGTTTCATTTATTGACAATAATATGTTAATATTAGCTTGATGAGACTAATAAGGAGTAATTTATATATTATATAGAAATGTTAATCAGGTAAATAGTTTGTAAAAAGTTTAATAAATAATGTGATATAGGGTTAATGTTGTAAGCATATGTTAATTTTGAGAATTGGTTTCTAGCACCCTGAAGATGGGGGGGGGATAACCGCGAAAAGTTGTCTTTGTAAAAACTAATATAATTTAAACAAGGAATAAATTTTTAAATAAAAATTTCCAACAATTTTCAACTGATTTTCGACTTGCCAAACTCTTTGGAAAATTTACCATGAGTACAACCAATCTGTACATTAAAAATACACCTAATTACCCAATACATCTAATTTCGATATATAATTAGGCCCTTATTTTTTGTCACAGGTTTATTTCTAGGGTTTGACATTTAAAACCATTGATCTAATCATTGGATATAATTCCCTGTAGAGGGAAAAATCCCTATCGAAGTTGCGAGTAATTCATTATCGAACGAAGGTTTGGGAATCGGTCACTTCAGCACATTTCCGGTCCGATAGGGACCGTGAGTACACTCCGGTGACAAAAATGGTTTCGCGCCTTTTTGGGGGAGCTAAAATAAACATTTACCTTTCTTGTTAATTTTCTACAAAAGTGTAATGATTTTTTATGATTAATGGGTATCTAGTAAATGTCTCGATAAGCAATACTTCTTAAAATAAAAAAGCTCAGCTGAAAAAAAAAAAGTGAAATATCAATTAAGTTTTATTCAAAATCTGTAAAATGCAACTCAATCGTTTTCCTACTGAATCCTTCAATTTGAATTTTTTTTTTTTAATTATGAGAGATAGTTGACCGTGGATGATGAATGAGGAGAAGATGGTTGGGGGTGCGGTCAATGAAAAACAAATAAGTACGATTAACTTATTTTAATGTGCCAACGTTTCGGCTAGAGTTTCTAGCCTTCTTCAGGGCTAAAAACAGAACAAGATAACAACCACAGTAAGTATAGAAAAGTAAAAAAATAGAAAGAAAGTATAATAAGTATAACCATGACACTGCCATCTTCCGGTACTTCGTTATTCGTTGGTTCGTATAAATTTTTAACTCTTCCTATTCCCATTTGTCATCACCCTCTCACACGCTTTCTTCTTTTAAAAAATTGTTCTACTTTTTATTTTTTATTTTCACCCTCCCGTAACGTTTTCTTTATAAAAAACACTTAGTCATTGTTGTAACGGTTTTTTTAATTCTGAGTTTGACCGTCATTAGCGCCGTATCCATTCATTAGGCGTTTGATCTGATCCAGTGAACAGGTTCGTTTTTATTCTTTTTTTGTTTTCTTTCCCCTTTCTTTATTTTACTCTTTCCCCTTATTTTCTCTTATTTATCTTGTTCTGTTTTTAGCCCTGAAGAAGGCTAGAAACTCTAGCCGAAACGTTGGCACATTAAAATAAGTTAAGCGTACTTATTTGTGTTTTTTATTTTTTTTATTATGCAATAAAACTTTTCTACCACACTAACTTGATCATGCCTGGGGCAACTGAGTATTTCCAAGATAGAGTAGCACTCTAAGTATAATTATCTTTATATATTATATATCATTACAAGCATCTTAATTTAGCATCATAGTCCATCATTTAAAAACTAAACGGTTGTTGGGGCCACAGCCTGGTTGTCTTAGGGACGCCCTTCCACTAAGACCAGGTTATGCTGGACTTCACGTTTTGGGCTAGTAAACATAGTGTAATAAACAAAAGAAGTTCTAAGTTTAACCAACAATATTTAATAAAGAAAAGATAATGATAAGATGAAAATTATAAATCATTAATAGAAACAAACACGTGAAATATTCTTTAAAAGATCAACTGAAATAATTAGTACTAAATGAGGCATTATCTATTGAATTGGATACACAACTCTACAAAATGAAAAACCTAACCTAAAGAGCTCTTGAAGGATAAACATCAATACATTAAAATGTTATGATAAATCAAAATTAAGTACAAGTTACTTGGTGAAATAAATTAATAAAATTTAATGACTATTATTACAAATATGGAACTAAATGAATAATAAAATTTAAATGAAGCAGAGGTGAAAAACTTGATGTGCAGACTGTGAGGTGACCGTAGGCTGATTATCAGAATAATTAGCACTTAATGAAGATGTTGAAGACGGTAGACAGGCATAGCTATGACAAAAATAAAGATAAAACTGTAGGTAAAATATGAAACTGAGTAACATTATACTCTTTGCACAGATAGATATCAGTTAAGGTTGACAGTCTATTGTCTTCTCTCTCCACAATCCAAAGAGGTTGCAAGTGCAGTAGGTAGCACCTGTTCATACAATAACTTGTATTAAGTTTAACACTAATAAAGTGTTCATATTACGCTTAAAAGAAATATTGGGTTGTAAAATAAGTTCGTAGCGTTTTTCAATGATTCAATTTAATCCTCTCAGTATTTATAAAATCATGTTTACCTGGTCAATAATGTTTACATATTCTAAAAAAGGATTAGTTAAAGTGCTTTTATGCATCAGTTTTAACCAAGATTATTGCTAATATATTATAATATTAATGTCATTTATTGAGTAAAACGTTCTAATAGTCATACATTATAGGAGAATAATTATTCCCGAAACGTTGCTGTATGATATGAAATAAACTATTATAGTTTAATAAGGAAGAAATTGTGTCATTCACTAAATCCATTTTAATTCCATAAGACTCTTCCAGTTAAAGGATTATTAAATTTACATTTAATGATTTTTTATTTCCGAAAAGGAAAATCTGCTGCACAGACGGCTAACAAAATTTGCATTGTGTATGAAGATACCTCGGGAGAAAGCCCCGTCCGAAAGTGGTTTTCTCGGTTCAGGACCAGAAATTATGACTTGGAAGACGCAAAGCGCTCGGGTAGTCCTTTAACTGTTGATGATGACCAAATTCAAGCATTGGTCACAGATAACCCTCACTCTACGACACGGGATATCGCAGAAATGCTTCACATATCTCGTGCAAGTGGCTCAAATCATTGGTCATAATTGCAAAGGCATAGTTTACCATCACGATAACGCCCGTCATCACGTGACTTTGCAGACCCGGCAGAAAATATTGGAGTTTAGCTGAGGTGTGATCCACCACCCACCCTATTCACCAGACCTTGCCCCGACAGATTTTCACTTATTTCGGGTCCTTCGAAACTCTCTTTTATGCGTTCGAGGACTGCAAAACTTTTATTCGCACCTAGAGGAGTTCATTGCGCAAAAATCTGAGAAATTCTGGGAGGATGGAATTAAAAACTTGCCAGAAAGATGGGAACATATAATAGATCGAAATGGGTCATATATAATTGATTAAAAATATTTACAAGAATATGAAGTTTTTATTGAAATCACCAGTAAAAGACGCTATGAACTTATTTTACAGCCCAATACAATGGTACATAATTTAAAGCTAGTAAAGATTGAAATAAATGGTAAAATAAAATTTATGAATGGTGAGTTAGGAATTCAACAGATTGAAGAAGAAATCGATAGTGGCCTTAACAACGGTTTTTCATAGTTTTTATTTTTATTCATGTCATTTATTTATATATGGTTGGTATTTTACTGTTGTAATTTAGAACCTTATGACGGAGGGCAGTATATACCTCTACTTGATCCTCCCTATATCCACGAGTATTATGACGATGAAGAGAATCAATATGACATAGCGATAGTAGTCACTCAGTGGAAGATCTTATTCGGCAA
The DNA here is from genome assembly GCF_000696795.3 of Halyomorpha halys. NCBI lineage: Eukaryota > Metazoa > Arthropoda > Insecta > Hemiptera > Pentatomidae > Halyomorpha > Halyomorpha halys. Next base: position 500,957 of record NW_027114299.1, on the reverse strand, counting down.
CAACGTAGGACCCGTCTGCATTTACACGAAGCCATTTATATCAATGGAAGAATCGATTCTTGCTCTGGGTGAGTAGAATATTTCATTTCTCTCATTTACGATTCGCCGATGCAAAGAAAAAGTGGCTTATCAACAAATTTTGCTGTAGTTTTCGTTGCATTTTAAGATGGTTTTAAATTATCATCGTAAAACCTTGACGAACACTACACTTATAAATTGTGAAACATTTTTGTATTTTCGTACAGCTTAAAAAATTGATTCTCAGATATCAAAGTACTTAAAAATTCTTCTTGAACTCTAAAATTTTATGTATACTATTTGCGTATGTAAACTTTTTATTTCTTTAATTTCTTTTGAAGATTGATTTTTTTTAATACATTCAACCATAAAAAATCGATCTGTTACTTAATTAAATTTTAATAATTTAATGGTATATTAAAGTGCACTGTTTGTCCGCAACAATAGCTATAAGGATCGTTAAAAAAAAAAAAAAAAAAAAAAAATGCCGCATGCCTAAACATAATTTAATAAACTGATGAAAGGAATATGGTCCGGGTGCGGTCAAGAAAAACTCAAATAGTAGAAATA
>NW_027114299.1:492003-499509 GCF_000696795.3 Halyomorpha halys | reverse complement strand
TACTATTTGAGTTTTTCTTGACCGCACCCGGACCATATTCCTTTCATCTTCACACACGGTCAATCAATAATCTTCTAGAATTTAATAAACTATAAAGTGATGTTTGATATATTTTCGTAGGATTAGTAGTTTTTATGATATTTGTATATGAATATGAATTTCGCACACGATATTTTGTCCAAACAACTATAAACCCATTTTTATTTTGCTAAATATCATAATAACTACTATTCCCGCGAAGATATACGTTACGAGAACTATTGAACGTAAAAATTTACTCATACTTTACATCATTTTTATTCCCCTTGCCTATACTTGGGAGACTCATCAATTTTGACTAGTAATTATACATAGTTATGAGAGATAGTTGACCGTGGATGACTTATAGGAGAAGATGGTTGGGGTGCGGTCAAAGTGAAACACAAGTGAGTTGTAACTTATTTAATCGTGCCAACGTTTCGGCTGCAATTTCTAGCCTTCATCAGGGCTAAGAACAGAACAAGATAACAACCAATGAATACAGAAAATATAAACAGAATGACATAAAGTAAATAATTATACAGAATGGAATTAATAAAATGAAGTGATGAGAGAAGTGGAAAATAAAATGTATACGTAATGGAATAAGTAGGTATTATAACATAATTAAGGAAATAAAATAAAAATGAAGTTATATAATGCAAAGAAATATGAATATATTAGTTATTAATAACTTAAAAATTAAAATTATGGGAAGAAAAATAAAATTTAGAGAAAGAAAATGTATGTAACCATAATAATAGATTAAGAGGCAAAATATAAGTAAAGTTTAACAAAAGAAATGAATAGAAAAAAGAAAAAAGTATTTTGAAAACAATAATAATATATGGTGAACATAACTAGTAACGTGGGTAAGGAAAAATGAGAAAAGAAGGGAAGGGTTAAAATAAAGATAGGGGGAAAAATTTATATGTTAATCATTTACATATTCGCAAATAGTTAATTTATTAAAAAAGTAATTTTTATATTTTAATAAATAATTCAAAACACCATCCAATTATTTATTATTATCCAATAGTCTCAAAACTTTTATTTCTTTCGCACGTCCAACGTTTCGGCCATCTTCAGAGACAATCTCAATTCACTATGAAACATATCATTTAACCACTCTAAAAACTTCATACAGGCTATTCTGCCCAGGTCAAAACATTTATATCTAATAAGTCAAATATCCATTAAAAACCACAGTCAAAATTATTTCTCTTTAAACACTATTAATACACTTTTATCACAACCTTGCTTGTAACCTTCCTTTACTCCTTAAGTAATTTTTATAATTTTTTATTTAATTATTTATTTTATTTTCTCGCCCACTTTATAACGTACTATTTCACTTCTTAAACTTTTTCTAACTCATTTGTCGTCACCCTCTTGTTTACGTTTCCTCTTTTCAACTGTTGTTATATACCCATGACACTTTGTCATCTACCGGTACTTCGTCATCCTTGTACATACACATATTTTTTAATATTTTCCAAAAACCATTTTCGTCACCCTCTCATACGCTTTCTTCCTCTAAATATTTTATACTTTTTACTTTTTTATTTTTTACCCACTTGTAACGTTTTCTCTTAAAAACAGTCAGTCATTCTTCTAACGTATTTTTTAATTCGGAGTTTGGCCGTTCTCGGAGTAGATACCACTTGGTGGTTAGATTTCAAGCTAGTAGGTTCGTTTTATTCTCCTTTTTTTCCCTATCTTTATTTTATCCCCCCCCCACTTCTTTTCTCGATTTTCCTTACCCACTTTAATAGTTATGTTCACATTATATTATTATTGTTGTTTTCAAAATTTTTTTTTCTATTCATTTCTTTTGTTAAACTTTACTTATATTTTGCCTCTTTATCTATTATTATTGTTAGATATACTTTCTTTCTCTCAATTTTATTTTTCTTTCCATAATTTTCATTTTTAAATTATTTATAACTAATATATTCATATTTCTTTGCATTGTAAAACTTCATTTTTATTTTATTTCCTTAATTATGTTATTTTACCTACTTATTCAATTACCTATGTATACACTTTATTTTCCACTTCTCTCATCACTTTATTTTATTAATTCCATTCTGTAAAATTATTTACTTTATGTCATTCAGTTTATATTTTATTTTTTATTTTTCTAATTCATAGGTTCATCTAGTTCTGTTCTTAGCCCTGATGAAGGCTAGAAATTCTAGCCGAAACGTTGGCACGATTAAATAAGTTACATCAACTTATTTGTGTTTTTATAATGAGGTGTAGATAGTTGACCGTAGATTAATGCTTGGAGAAGTTTGTCGGGGGGTGCGGTCAGCAAGGAACAACATAAATAAACAAAACCATATTTATTTATTTTATGCCGACGTTTTTATTGTTTATATAAAAATATGTTTTATTCTTATTAATTTGTATTCATAATTTTTTGGCCTTTGGGCTCCGTATTTTTACATGTCACTGGTTTTATGTTTTTCTTTTAAACTATAACTTGACCTTTTTATCATTGGTATTACATATCAACTGTTGTGTCATAACGGTCTTTCTTGACAGCTACGTTTTGAACCTTAGTCCAGTAGCTCACTCTAGCGGAAGTCTCAAATAAACTCTAACATCATTCAGTTACAAACCTGCCATCTACACCACAACGTAAGTCTCCCTTCTTGTTCTCATATTTGTTACATTATTCTTTTCCTTTCTCCATATACTACCTTTTCCTATTGTATATATTTTTAATATATATTTTTTTTAGTATAGGTATATAAGTTAATACTCACAATGTAATTCAGATATAAGCCACTCACTATTTTTCATTGTTTGTCATAATGTTCAATTTGTAGATTCCATTTATTTATTTAATTTTTCAATTTTTTAGACACTACTTGCATATCTTATATTATACATATCTTCTTACCTACATGGTATTATATTTCATCTGTCACTGTTTTCAATTTACTACCATACAATTCCACAAGTATCAATCAATTAAAATTTTGTACTATTCCATTATCAGTTATCAATATTTTGTATAATTCTAAATTTGTTTGTATACTATTCCTTTTCAATTGTATGTTACTCTAAATGTTGTTGTTATCTATTTTGTTCTATAGCCCTGAAAGACCTGAAACTCAGGTCGAAACGTCGGCATAAAATAAATAAATATGGTTTTGTTTATTTATGTTGTTCTTTGCTGACCGCACCCCCCGACAAACTACTCCAAGTATTTGTGTTTTATTTTGACCGCACCCCCAACCATTTTCTTCTCGTAATTATACATAGTTGTCATTAAAGTAATCAAAAATTAGGGTGACATACTGCCTTTTTTTCTTCCCGGCTCTTGTTCTATGTCCACCAATTTTCAAAAATACAACGTCCCAGATGTTCCACTTTCTCCATTTTATTTAGTACTAGACTTCTTCTAGTCTTTTCTTCTGCTTAAATTTGTTTTAAGTCAACTATGACGAATTTCTGCGCCGCTGTTTCAGTTGCTGAGCTCATATAGCTAGTTTTCGGGAGTGAAGCTTGTTCAAAATTTCTCGAATTCTTTTATCGATTATCATATATATTACATGAAGCGGTGATGGTAGGCCATTGTTGAAGGACCAACGTGTCCTTCCAGCAGTCATTTTAAGTAAAAGGCGACCTCACGTGACTAATATTTGGCAAAATATGTCCTCCCGGTATTTTACTCTTCCCTAAGCTCTTTCCAACGAATGGTGGTTATTCTGCATTCATATCTTCAGACTGTTAACCTGCTTCTCTCGTCACGTTGTTCTACAGGAAGGACGCTGGATATCACACACACTTCTTCAATGACTACAATCTGAGATAAAACAAAGTAGTAAGACTGGTTCTGGAATTAATCGAGTGGAATGTATAATGAAAGAAAATTATATTGAAAACTATTGACATTCCCTTGGGTTATATGAGGTTGAAAGCCAAAAGGAGATGTTACGGCGGATCCACATGTTGGCCGCTCGCCACGAATCGGAGGCTTGTACAAATGCTCGGTATACAAAGAGCGGGCCATCCACATGTCAGTGTTATTAAGAGAGGCAAGCATGGCGGACGTACAAGTGGTTTCAGCCATTGCACTGGGATTATATTATTTTTATTACAAAAAAAAAATGAAAGGAAATTAAATATAAATAAACAAGATTAAATATAAAAATTATAAAAAGTACCAACAACACCTTTAACCTCCTAACAGTTCTCAGTTGCAACTAGACAAAGAACAATGGTGGAGATGCTACACGAGCCCTCTCACGAACCCCTTTGATCTGTGTCCAAAAAACCGACTCTCGAAGGATCGGCAACGAGCTTAGGCCAACTCGTACAAGCCATGCAATGCTCGCGCATATCTGAGTTCGCCATGACTAAGCTCACATGTAAAATATTTGACCATGTTAAATGTTGTTAGTATATGATTGTGAGCAGCCCTATTTAAAGACATGTTAATAGAGTTGGGCAAAAATTATTCGATTGACAAGAGACGAATACTTTTTTATTCGAAGTTTTCATTCCATTGACGAGAGACGAATACATTTTTATTCGAATAAAAATACAACTAAACAATCCGAATACTTTTTTATTCGAATATTTGAAATATTATTTCAATCGAATAAAAAATTAGTCGAATACATATTATTCGAATAAGAATTTGATTTTTTTTTAAATTCACTTATTTTTTTACCACCTTCAAATTCTGATGTATGAGGGTCCCATTTCACATATTCAGACGAGTAAAAAACGAAAATGCTATCGATTTTAGGATCCGATATTTTTTTATAATTTTTCTGATTTCTAAAATGAAGGAGCAAATATATAGGTTTTCGGATATGCAGAATATGAAAATGCTACCGATTTTAAAATCGCGTATCGATTTATTTTCACTTTTCTAATTTTTAACATGTTAAGGCGCCTTTACATGTTGGCCAAGCCTTGGCGAACTCAGGCATGCGCGAGCATCTCCATTATTGTACACTACACGAGGGCACTCACGAACCCCCTTTGATCTGCGTCCAAAAACCGACTCTCGACGGATCGGCAACGAGCTTTGGCCAACTCGTGCCAGCCAAGTCAAGTCACACATCCATATGCTCGCGCATGCCTGAGTTCGCCATGGCTTGGGCAACATGTAGAGGCCCCTTAACATGTTAGGGTCTCTTTATGTTTTGAAATATGCAGAATATGATAATGCTACCGATTTTAAAATCGCGTATCGAATTATTTTCATTTTTCTGATTTTTAACATGTTAAGCCTCTACAAGTTGGCCAAGCCATGGCGAACTCAGACATGCGCGAGCATTGCATGGCTTGTACGAGTTGGCCTAAGGTCGTTGTCGAACCGTCGAGAGTCGGTTTTTTGGACACAGATCAAAGGGGTTCGTGAGAGCGCTCGTGTAGCATCTCCACCATTGTTCTTTGTCTAGTTGCAACTGAGAGCTGTTAGGAGGTTATAGTTACTTTTTATAATAAGTTTTATATTTAATCTTATTTATTTATATTTAATTTCCTTTCATTTTCTATTTTTTGTAATAAAAATAATATACTCCCAGTGCAATGGCTAAAACCATTTGTACGACCGCTTTGCTTGCCTCTCTGAATAATACTGACATGTGGATGGTCCCGCTCTTTGTTTACCGGGCATTTGTACAAGCCTCCGATTCGTAGCGAGCGGCCAACATGTGGATCCGTCTTTAGGGTCCCTTTATATGTTTAGAGATATGCACAATATGAAAATGCTGTAGATTTTATGATCACGTATCGATTTATATGAACTTTTCTGATTTCTAACATCTTATGGTCTCTTTATATGTTTCAATATATGCCAAAAATGGAAATGCTATTGATTTTATGTTCGCGTATCGATTTATTTTTAATTTTTTGAATTCTGACATAATTCCATCTACATATTTTGGGTTATGCAAAATATGAAAATACTATCGATTTTAAGATCGTGTTTTGATTTATTTTAACTATACTGATTTCTTATATATTAGTGTCATATTATATGTTTCTTAAGATGCAGCAAACGAAAATGAAAATGCTATCGATTTTATGATCACATGCTTGGGTATCGATTTATAATAACTTTTCAGATCATAAACATATTAGTGTCCTTTTGAATTTTCTAAGATGCAGAAAACATACAAAAGGCTTAATATATATAAAGGGACCCTAAATATAAGAAGGAATCCAAAGAGAAGTTAATATAAATCGATGCGCGATTTTAAAATTAATAGAATTACCATTTTCTGCACCTCTTAAAACACATAAAGGGACCTTAGTACGTTATAGTCTGAAAAGGTAAAATAAATCGATACGCGATCTTAAAATCGATGGCATTTTCATATTTTGCATATCTCAAAACATATAAATGGACCCTTATATATAAGAAACCAGAAAAGACAAAGTAAATCGTTACGTGATGTTCATATTCTGCATATCTCAAAACATGTTAGAAATCAAGAAAGTTAAAATAAATTGGTACGCGATAATTAAATCGATAGAATTTTTATATTCTACATATCCCGAAACATATAAAGGGACCTTAATCTGTTAGAAATCAAAAAAGTTAAAATAAATCGATAGTATTTTCATATTCTACGTATCCCAAAACATAAAAATGAATTCTTATATGTTTGAAATCAGAAATGTTAAAAGAAATCGATACGCGACCTTAAAATCGATAGCATTTTCGTTTTCCGCGTGTTAAGAAACATGTAAGATGACCCTAATATATAAGAAATCAGTATAGTTAAAACAAATCAAAACACGATCATAAAATATACCTATGTACCGCCAAAGGCCTGTAAGACAAAAAATGTCTTTATACGAATGCAAATGTATTCGGATGGTTGATCATTTAATTTTTTCGAATAAGAGATTATTTGTCCATAAAATTGACGATTACAAAAAGTGTTCAAATTGTTTTGCCAGAATAATTGATTATTTCTGTAAAATAATGACGAATAATAATGGTTGTGTTTTTGTACGAATAATTGATTATTCGAGTAGAAAATTCACGAATGAAAAAAGTATTCGTCTCTCGTCAATCGAATAATAGGGGTATTCATGATCTTTAGTATAATATGCTAAAGCGTGTTAAATGGAAAAACTTATATTAAATGGAGAAATATCCCTTCTTTTAGCATGTTAAAACGATATAACATATAATATGGCTGAGAGTCTGTTAAGAGGTCTGATAAATGGAGAATGACGTCTCGAAACAGACCAGCTTCTCACTGTTTTATTTGTTGTGTAGGTTACTTACTCGTAGTGTTTTTTTTTCTTCTTTTGTCTTGTGTTTTGGCCTTTTTAAAAAATTCAATCAGTAGCCAAACTTTTTTTTTTTTTGTTTTTTTTTTAAACTTATTTTTAACCATTCGAGTGTATCCTGTAACCGGTTTTTTTTAAAATTATATTTTCCTTTTAATCTATGTGTTATTCTTATTCTCGTAAAATGTATCTAGTTGTTTGTTCTTGGTA
>NW_027114299.1:488101-490373 GCF_000696795.3 Halyomorpha halys | reverse complement strand
TCGATTTAACATGAGTTTTTCCATTTAACATGTTAAACCAAAGATCATGAATACTCCTTATGTTTACTACCTTCACTGGACCTTTCACCTAACCTTATAATGCCAAAAGGCAATCCAAGGGATTGCTGGATACCTAGCTGTACATACAGCATACCCCACTAAATGTACATATCATTTACCAATTTAAATTTTTCAGGAGGGTACGAAAAAAAAAATTAATTGAACACTTACCCCAAATGAATCTTTAAGAGATAATAAAATCCCTAACAGCTTCGTCAATTCATTTATCGTCCATCTGATTTGTTTCTTGTTACCTCTCCTATTTTTTTTTCTCCATCGAATTATTAGAGTTATCCATTGTTATTTAACAATTGGGGTATCAAGCAATAACAATAACTAACACAAAAGAACTAACCTAACACAACAAACAAAAACGGTGACGAGCTCAGCTGGTCTATTGTGTGACGTCATTCTCCATTTAACAGACCTAGTAACAGACTCTCAGCCATGTTACATGTTATTTCGTTTTAACATGGTAAAAGAAGGCAATATTTCTCCATTTAACCTAGCTTCTTTCCATTTAACACGCTTTAACATGTTAAACTAAAGATCATGAATACCCCTATGTTTAGTTCGTTATTTAATTTTGATTTGTTGGATCTATTTATTCTTGATATGTTAGTTCGAAGTATTCATTGGAATATGAATTATGGCCATTCTTCTCCACCTCCCCAAAGATCGCCATTTTCTTGAGGTTTTCTACTCTATGTGGTTTATTACAAAGAAATTGAAAGTTGAAAATCGGTCAATTTTTTCGAGGCAATATCGGTTGGTCACTCACTTGTCTACTCGGGCAATAATGTGCAGCACCTTTAATATAATTGAATTTGTTCGGGGAGAGAGGGGGTTCCCTGAACACCTCTGCATAGGAAACACTCCCACTTGCTATCCCTAATAAATCTCTGCGATACGCTGAAATCCTCAATGTTTCTCTACAATTCTGTGAACATTATTATTTTTTTTCTAGATTGAACCTTCTTATAAAAGATTTGAGGGAATATCATGTATGATACCTTCTGAAACTCTCTTTGGGGCCTCCACACAAAGGGTTGACAATACATTTGCATAAACATGATTGCATGATCTTGAGGCTGATATTAGGTCTAGCTATTAAACTTCAAACGTGAATTAATTATAACTCCTAACTATTATTTCAAATATAACTGAGAGCGTCTCACTCTGAAAGTGATAGGCTTGCACAACATTAAAAAAATGCCTTATTGAGTCTGACTGATAAATGTATTCATATATCTGAAAAACATCAAACATCTAAAAACAAAAAAACAATATTCTATTCTAAGCTATAATGGATCTTTACTGCTTAGGATGGGGCAGAGTTGCTGAAGATGGCAATCCAAGCAGAGAATTATTAAAAGTGGTCATGAAACCTTTAGATATAGAAATCTGCAAGGATATGGCGCCCCCGGGTGTTATAAATACAAATTTGAATTTACAGATGTGCACCTACTCATATAATAAAGATACATGTGCAGTAAGTAAAAGTATCTCTTTATTCGAAACATTTGACTTAAGTAATATCAAAGCAGTAATATTGGCTTTAACAATTAGCTTTAAATACAACATTGTAATCTTACCACGCGCAGGGAGATTCGGGAGGACCGCTGTTCATAATGGACCATTCTGTGGATCGCCTCATACAAGTGGCCATAGTATCTATGGGAGTGGGATGTGGGAGGTCTGATGAACCTGGTATCAACACTTTCATATTTCCGTATCTCGGCTGGATCCAATGGACAATCGAACGTTCCCTGCGTAAAATGCATCCTAAAGGTAAGGTATGGTGTTTTAATGAGTAATGAATCGATATGTAATGACAATCTATCAGCTATGGATCAATCCCAACTTGAAGACACCCAACCTATAAAGTCTGCTATATTTCTTACTAGTTGTTTCTGGGTTAATTAGTCATTTATACTTATTCAAATTAATTTAGTCCTTTAAACTATTATGATTGGATTACTTTTCCAATGAAAGAGTGTGTTTACAAATTAGTCATCTTTAACTAATATTACTATCTTGAAGAAGTTTTTTCGGAGGGTGCGGTCAGCAAAGAACAACATAAATAAACAAAACCATATTTATTTATTTTATACCGACGTTTCGACCTGAGTTTCAGGTCTTCATCAGGGCTATAGAACAAAAGAGATAACAACAACATTTAGAGTAACATACAATTGAAAAGGAATAGTAT
>NW_027114299.1:484730-487296 GCF_000696795.3 Halyomorpha halys | reverse complement strand
TTTGTTTATTTATGTTGTTCTTTGCTGACCGCACCCCCCGACAAACTTCTTCAAGCATTAATCTACGGTCAACTATCTACACCTTAATATTACTATCATTGACTAAATAATATATTAGGGAATTGTATTAGGTAATATGATCCTCAAAGTTATACAAAGGAACAAAGTATTTTTTTACATTTAATGTACTCATGAATAATATAATATAATAACCATGATTCAGTTATATGTACTTGCCATAAAATATTTTTACATTATTGGAAGAAGATAGTTCTCCGTATGAGGTAGATTGTAGCAAGATAGTCTGGGTGGTGGTGAATAAAAGTACAGGAAAAAAATATTTACTAGAACATTGCCGATTGACCATGTGTATCAATAAACGGAATTTGACCACATCCGGGCCACATTCCATTCATTAAAAAAATATTTATTGTCAACCAACGTTTCACCACACTTTGCAGGGCTGATCAACCTAAAAAGTAGGTTAAGTTTTTTTAGGTTGATCAACCCTGCAAAGTGGGAAGAAATGTTGCTTAACTTTAAATAGTTTTTCTACTATTTTGTACCTTTATTGACCACCACCCTATTTTCCAACAATCTTTACATTATATTTGAATACCTAGCTGGGTGAGTAGAAAATTACAGCTGATGATGTAGTTGACTGTCATCTCTTCTTCAGTATAGTCCGCTCGAAATCATTCTCATTCAAGCTCCAAGTCCTGATGTTCAAGATATAACTAGCCCATTCTTCTCTCTCAAGCTCGAAATATCCACCTCTTTCACCCTAGAACATCCAACGGACCTTAAAACATGTATTTCCATCAAAAACTCAAATTTTAAATTTTTACGATAAGCAATACTTTTCCTTAATATATTATAAAAGATAATTTGGGTTCAAGTTAAGAACTTTACTACTTAATGGATAATATAATTTTATTATATAAAAAGACTCTTAATGTCGGGGCGTGTAGTTGCTAGGCAATCAGAATACAAACACTTTTACTATTAACTTAATTAAATTAATATCTATTTTATACATGAATCTATTTTTATGTATAGCAAAACTAACCAAGTTCACGATCTTCCTTTGATGATCCTTGGTATCTTCTTTGTTCTAATGTTATTGTCCTAGCGTCCAAAATGGCTTCCTCTTCTTGCTGGACAAGTTGCCTCTTTTACAAACAATGGCTTCCAAGCTTTCCCGCTTCCAGCCGAAGTACGTCCTCTCACCAGGCAATCCAAACTCAGAATCCCCTTTATACATCAAAATATACTATTTACTCAAAAAGAGCATATTACAATATATTTCATACATAGATAAGTGAAAGTAATGAAAACTGTCAGAAGGGAATAAACCTTCTAGGACAGAACATGATCAAAACTCTCACGATTTCTCTTTCTCATAACAATCCTTTCTAGGATAGTACTAGGTAATTTATCCTGTTTACAACTGCCAAATTTTTAATATATTTATTGCCAAGCAATTGTTCGTGTCATGACGCTTGGCTCTCTCTTCCAATTCTTCGAAACACATTCATCCTCTTCGCAGTTTATATCCATAGCCCCCTTCTACAACAATTTCCTATTCGCTCAGTGATATGGCAAATGATTATGTCCTTATGTTAGAGATAAGAGTCAATATTTTATAAAGCAATAGAAGTGTACTCTAGGGGAGAAGTTGTATTTAGTAGTCCGTAGATAGCTGTACATATTATGTCATCTTCTCTCTTCAAACAAATAAATTAAAATACCTTACACTATTTTGCAGTCACATTTTGAAACTCCAGAATTGAGCCTTCTGAACAAAAAAACTGAGCTATTAGGATGAATTCGATTTTCACCTTGTACCACACTTTTTTTCTCGGCTACTGTCTTCGAACTTTGTTTTTTTTGTTCAGTAATGCTTCAGAAGGCAATGAACAGTCATTTTTTCCTCCAAAATATCCTAACTGAAATTTGTAAAACAAAAGAATTAGAAAACAGTTGGTAAACATAATTAAATAATGGATTGCTCAATGTTTATATCTGAGTAGAATAAAAATTAAAATGAAGAGATATCTGCAATGGATTTATGTTCAAAGACTTTTAAACCCCTAGTTAATAACTGTATGTAACCATGAATTTTATTAATTATAAAATTTTAAGATATATTTATAATACAACCAAATAGTATGTATATGATGAGGTTTGGATAGGATGAGTTATGTATATGATATAAATTAGATATTAATAGCTTATATTAAATATTAAAAAGCACTCATACAAAACTAAAGTTTATAATACTTGAAAATGTTTATTTTTTTTTTTTTCAGAGTTCCATCAATGTGGTAATTCATTTTGCTATTTTACAAAACCACTAAGGAATAATTAGAAAGAAAGCAATCAAATAATAAGAAAAAACCGGTGAACATCTGGATAAGAGTTTATTTTTGTAATGGTTGTTTTTATTTATTATTATTAAGTTTGTCATTAAGCTATAATAAATACATGACACATGTAAGCATATTATTTTATAATGCAAAATGTATAAAGACATTTATTAAGAAATAAATTTTTATTATGAAAT
>NW_027114299.1:483416-484605 GCF_000696795.3 Halyomorpha halys | reverse complement strand
TAATTGATTATATAATCATATAGAAATATTTAAAACTTGAGTTGCTTAGCAACAAATAATGCCTTTTAATTGAACTTCGGTAGAATGTTTTTTTAATGAGGTGTTCCTTAATTTGTTGACTGTGGATTGATATGAGATCATCAAAGATACCCGAATAAGTAAAACTTTTTAACTATATTATATATGTTAATAATTGACCGAATTAGTTCAAATTATGAAGAATACAATCAAGGGGTCACAAGAAAACGAAAATAGTTAACAACTATTTATTTGCCGACATTTCGTCCCACTTTGTAGAGCTTCATCAGGCCTAAAAAGATACAAAAAACAACTAAAAATATTTTGACATAATAATATAAATTACAAATGGTAAATTAAGGGAGAGTTAAATTTATATTTAATTTTCCCTAAATCAGAAATTTCATATAGTTACTATTATTATCATATTTGTATATTTCCTTAATTTATTTCTCGTATTCAGAGTTAAAACCGTCAACGGTTCCTCCCCTTCACTTTTTTTACTTCCGATATTCTGCGACTGTTTCGAATTGATCTCAACTGAAACAGGTAGGTGGTCCTGATTTCTTCTTTACTCATTTATTATTATTAATATTAATTTTATTTGTATTTATTCCTTCTCAACCTTTTATAGTCTTAGTTTACTTCTTTATTTTCCGATTTTTAGTGTGTTAAATTTTGTTTTCTCATTTCTAATTTTTTATTCCTACGTGTTATTACAATATACACATGTAGCGAGAGGGAGCAAGTGGTTGGACCACAACTCACCAGAGCGCTTCACCTCGAGCCTCACCGAAGCTCTCAAATTTATAAATCACTTCATTTTGTAAAAACACATTGTCATTTTTGTATGTTAATAATTTCTGTACATAATACTTAGCAATACCTGTACAATGAATAATAAATGATAACAATCCAATGCACGAACCTATCTCAAGCAGACATGTACCGACCGCTTCTCGGTCACAGGCGCATGGACTAGGCCTATAAATAAGGGACTCTAAATCCCCCGAATTTGTACAAGTCCACAGGAAAGGACAACATATCGTATGTCCTACTCAAACAGCTTCCCAGAAAAGCCCAAATGTTTCTCCTTAACATATATAACTCCTGCTCTCGCCTCAGATATTTCCCAACGGAGTGGAAACATGCTATCGTTGTTCCACTCCTC
>NW_027114299.1:476976-478576 GCF_000696795.3 Halyomorpha halys | reverse complement strand
GTAAGCTGGCTCCTATCTTGACAGTTCTAGTCCGTCCGCTTCATCTCGGCAACTAGAACTGTTACTCTACCTCAGACTCTCTCACCTAGACCTCCTCAACCTTTGTCAGTGTTCAGGGCTCATCCTCTGGCACGGCTGTTCCTAACTTATAATGAATACGCCTTGTCGTGGGCCTTCTGTAATGAGATATCAGGCTAGAGAAATCGCCTAAGACCAGACAACCCCGACACATACGTCTCCTTTCATTTTTAACCTGGTAGTTTGTGTATTTTTTTAAAAATATACTTATTGACTATTTTATATTTATACTATTTGATTTCTTCTTTTCTTTCATTTGTATATTATTTTGTTTTCACTTATATTTATAAAATTTTAACCTTACCTTAATTTACCTTTTTGTATTTTATCCTATTATTTCAAAATATTTTTAGTTGTTTTTTTATTTTTATCTTTTTAGCCCTGATGAAGCTCCAGGTCAAGCTGGGACGAAATGTCAGCAAATAAATAGTTGTTAAATATTTTTTGTTTTCTTGTGACCATACCCTGACCATGATCTTTATAATTTAATTAAAATATTTTAATTTAATTCAATTTGAAATGGGCAACAGACCTATTCCACCTGTGAACAAACTCTTCGAACCTATACAGTCTTGTTCAGTGAATTGGACAGTGCAGTTGACAATGTGCTCAGCAGGTTCTATATTGCATTGTTTTTTTTTCTTCTTAAAATATTCACACAAATTTGCAAACTATAGGTAAACTTTTTTTTTTATAGGTATCACATACAACTTTCCTCATAACTGTTCAGATTTACTAAAGCTTATTGTGAAATAATTGTTTTTATAACTCTTTTTTGTCTAGTTGGAGTTTTCGGTTCATACTGACAGAATAATTGTTTAAAAAAGCTTTATTTATATTTTGCTTAGAGATAGTTTTGTTTGTGAACATAATCTAAGAGTCATTTCTTTATGGTGAAGAAAATGGATTCTTCTATACAGACACCCTTAGTGCTGCATTTCCCCCTCTGTTCAGCATGTAGTGATGCAAGCTATGGGTGTTCTGTTGAACTAAGAATTTCAGCGGTTCCCGCCTACAGCACAACCCATGTCTGTTGAAGTGTTGTGACGTGTTTATTTATTGATTAAAATGTAAATAATTCAATAATTTTATGTATAAAGTTGCCAGTATTATTATAATTGTAAATGTATAATGTTAATAAGTAAACTTTACCAAAAGAATGTACTAAATCACAAAGAAGTAAGTTCTCACCGGCCTGTGCATTCTTACCAGAATCATTTACCAGAGATGGTGGTAAAACAATACCTTCTTGGGGTATACCAAATAAGCACATTCAATATATTCTTCCAACCTTTTTTTGATATGATTTGACTTATTTCACGCTTAATGAAATAAGACAAATCATTGGCTCCTGATGATCCTCTTCTTTCCTACACCTTTATTTCTTTTCTCTTTGTGAGACTACAGACTAGTATCCTGTAAAACAAAGTTACCTTCCTGCTAGGACCTGCAGTGAGTACCCAGTCAGGACTTACATTCCCCTTTCTGCCTGCAGAATTGGCAAGTACCCAGTCAGGACCTG
>NW_027114299.1:463943-476466 GCF_000696795.3 Halyomorpha halys | reverse complement strand
TATCCTGTAAAACAAAGTTACCTTCCTGCAAGGACCTACAGTGAGTACCCAGTCAGGACTTACATTCCCCTTTCTGCCTGCAGAATTGGCAAGTATCCAGTCAGGACCTGCATTCCTCTTTGTGAGACTACAGACTAGTATCCTGTAAAAAAAAGTTACCTTCCTGCAAGGATCTGCTGTGAGTACCCAGTCAGGACTTACATTCCTCCTTTGTGCGACTACAGACTAGTATCATGTAGAGTGGAGTTTCCATCCTTCTAGGAATTATGGCTAGCCCAACTAAGACTCATCCTGTCTATTCACCTTATCAGCTATGTAACATATTTGAGCATATAAATATTAACCATCTCTTCTACGATGGTGGCTTTTTTTTCATTAATTGTTAAACCTTGTAAAAGGTTGTAAATAGTAAATGAAAAGGGTAATAGTAACGTGGGGGCGAAACGTTGGTTCAATAATAATTGTATAATTATTTACTATTTGAGTTTTTTGACTGCACCCGGACCATATTCCATTCTTCTTTTTATTGGTTTCTCACATTATTTTTAGAGATAAGTATATAACGAATAATTGTGCTTATCTTTTTTTGAATCTTATCTTTTTTGTCGAAGAATCGAAATATATGCATCTCGTTTCTTCAAAGGTGTGTTTCCAGAAAGAAATCATCTGTGAAATAAGTTCACTATTTTTTCTTGGGTCCCAAAAATCTAGGGGGGAGCCTTGGCTGGATGCGACTTCACATTGAAGTTAATAAGAATTTTGCACATTCATGTAATTATCTGTAGAACTGTTCGCTAAATCGCAAATATGAAGAGAACAGAAGTTACAGAAAATTTTATTTCCAATAATTTGAGATATCTATAATGAAAATCCATTTAGCTGTTCTCAAAAACATTCATGCTTCTTTCTCTGTTATGTTCAGACTCATTTCAATGTGAATATTAATTAAGGATATGTGAGTATTAAGTAACTCTAAAAAGTAAGGAGTGAATATAAAATTTAATTAACTTGGACAATCATCTATTAATGTTTTCTTGAAACATCCCAAATAAAAAATAATTTCTTTTAAGGAAAACATTAAAATATAAAGTCTGATACAAATAAATAATTGTTTCTGATATAATGGAGACAGTTGTTACTAGAAAAATATAAAAAGAAACAGTAAACATTATTTTATAGGGTATTAAATATTATATTTTACTATAAAAAAGTGACTGGGAATTAAAAAAACCAATATTAACAAGAAAATGTGAGCACACTTTGAGTAACTCTCAATTTTATTTTATATTTATTTCCGGGGAATATTGGAAACTTGCCTGCTCCGTTACACTCCTTCCTCTGAGATGATCATTAACTATTGTAACCCTTAGTGTTGTTGTAACCTCTCATGTGATTACAAAATAAATTATGTTATAGTTTTGTGGTCCCACTTAAATTCTGTATCAATTTTTAGATATATAAAAATATTAATTTTTATTAATATATTCTTGTTTAAGAGTGGTTTAGTTTATTTAAACACAAATTTGATCCTTTTTTCTCAACATTATTCTTTTCAAAACCTTCCAACGTTTCGACCACTCAGGTCATTTTCAAGAATACCTACAAACAGCTCCTTTTAATTATTTTTTTAACAATTTCATTATTTTCTTCACTTACATACTGATTTCTTTGGCCCTACCTTTACTTTGTTGTCATTTTCTCTTTTAAAATTCTTAAAAATGTCGGCTAATTGCCTTTGTCCCATCTCTAAATAAATTAATCATTTTGAAAAGAATAAAGTTGAGAAAAAAAGATCTAATTTGTTTTTAAATAAAAATATTAAGCTAGTGAACAAAACTTTTTTAGGGTGAAAAAGAAAAAGATATTTAATTTAAATTTTTATATTTATCAGTAATATCTACAAACATTATTACAGACAAGCTAAATTCCAAGTGAGCAATACAGAACATAATACATATCATCACAAAAAGTTTCATAACAATTGAATAAAATTGAATAAAACATGAACGTCAATTCTGTAACAACATGATCACAGACCTAAAGTCATTCAGTTGGTAAAATAGTCATACAAAACGGCTCAGCTAAAACCGACTACTCTCTTCTTGGCACTTGATAAAAAACATGGACCAATTATGGCAACTCTTATCTCTAACTAATAAATGACAGTTTATATAAGTACACAATGGTATATAAAATAAGTACAAATATGTCGAATAAAATATTACATTTTTGCACGCTTATGTCAGAATCCTGAAAAATTATGTCAGAATAATGTGTTTTTCTGTTTGACCAAAAAGGCAATTAGTATTTGTTTAACATTTAATAAATATTTTATAAAACTCTCCTATTTTTAATAATGGAAGAACTTTATTCGCATGTTTATTACATATATATTAATCAATAAATATAGTTCATAAAGGTAATTTATATTCTGTACATATCAACTCTTCTAAATCATCCTCAAACTGGAGGATATTAATTTTACATTAAAATGACTAGCTTTATAATATAATATCTAAATTTAAATAATTTTTAAATTCTGCCAGAATCATGTGATATAGAAAGGATTGTCTAGTTGAGCAAATATAAGTATATTATTTAGCAGAAATGGAGATCTATTGTTAAAATTTGTTAAATCATTTCAATTTCTGATCTAAGGTAGATAAATCACAAAGTGAGTTACAAGGCTATCACCGAAAAAAAGGTCCTCAGAATATAAATATTAATAATTAATGTTGATTATAACTTAAAAATTTAGGCAGACATTATAAATTTGATGTACAATAATTATTTACAAAAAATACATAACAATATTTACACATATAAAAATTTTACAAAATAAGAGTAAGCTCAGTTTTTTTTTTTTAATTTTTCTTCTTTTTAGAATATGCTATTTTCCAGTTGTTCTGATTTGATTTGTTCTAGTTTGCGAATTCGGGATTGGACTGATTCGCACTTGAGTTCAGAAGTCCTGGAATACTTCTTTCCTTGTATTGCTTTCACTTCTCTGATCACGACCAAATTACCATTGGTTTCCCTTACGAATTCGAGGCCGATGGACTTCCTCCCAGGGGATGATGTCTGTGGTAAACTCAACCTATGAGGATTGAAGACGCTGAATCGCCTATCCTCTGAAGATCTTAGTTTTACTTTACTCCAGGTGTTTTCTTCTTCTTTCTTGAACCTGGACATCGCTTTCACGAATGACTCATTACACTCTTTCAGAACAGGCCTCAGTACAGGTTTCTGATTCCTCACAGCTTCCCAAACATTGAGGCATGAAGAGTAGTGCCTCAGACCTTTCCCATAATGGAAATCCAGCGTATCATCTAAGGAGATTATGCTCGATCGATCACTTGAAGAATCGATGGACATTTCACTGATGGTATCACTGTTTGAATCACAGGAATTGTCAGCACTACTACCAATTGATGGAGGCAAACCCTCATCTTCATCAACAACAACGACACGCTTGAATTTGAAAACAGTCTGATCAAGATCGCTGGTACTATTGGTTCGATATCTAATTGGTGGCATCGTTTGTGTTGCAGAAGCCCTTTTAAAGCTGTCATTTTTGGTAAGTCTAACTTCTCGTTTCTCTTCATTGTCTAATCTCTCAATCAAGTGCTGTAAATTAGAATGTAATGAACGTCTTCTCTCTTCACTAAGCCCTCTACTATAAGTTACTTTAGTATTTGTATTATTATTATTATTATTATTATTATTATTATTATTATCGGCATCCATATCATGGTGATATTCAATATTGGTGGTATCGGCATAGAACTTTATTATTAATGATATTTTTATTATTATCTACTTCTTTTTCTATTATTAGTTTAGTCTCTTCTTTATTCTGATTTCTAGTTTCCATGGGCATTATGGTTTCTGGTACAATAGTTCTTTTGGCTGGTATAGGTGTTCTAGGTTTGACAGGAAGCGGAGTAGATGTTACATTGAGTGTGGAGGTGGTGGCTGATGATTCACTAAAAACTTTTGAGAACCAAGCGTGTTTTATACACTGCTCTGCAGTCAGTCGACCACTGAAAAAAAAAAGTAAAAGGCATTGTAATATATATGCAAATCGTAATTTCAAAAATTATATATAAATAACTAATAATAAAATTTTAGGTGATAGAAACACAGATAACAAGTTGTAATACGAAGGCTTTCAAAAAGAATGAACCGCTTTCATTATGCTATACTTCTATAAAAGAAAGTAGAATAAAATGCGTTTTTATTATATTGTATTGCATATATTTACAAAATTTGAAGTTTTTTTCCTTTTTCTACAAGTGTTCAATATGATCACCACATAGCACAAGGAGATAAGAGATTGTCTCCCAAATACTTTACAGTGTATCATGATACACTGATTGGATCGTACTCAGCATCTGCTCATTAGTTCAACCAGTGAACTGGGTAGTTGCGGAACATAAATTTTAATCTTGATGTGTCCCCTAGGCAGAAGTCACCAAGTGATCTCGATTCCTGTGACCAATCCACCATTGAGGCTAAATTTCTTTCAAAAATGCTCACAAATTTCAGTGGTGCTGTGCTTCATCTTGGTGGGAAAATGAATCTACAATCGATGTGCTTGTAGCAAAGGGAAACACTAGGTTTTTTCTGAAAACAGAGAGAAGGGATACTAGAAACCACTCTATAGTAACTGTTCCGAATGAGAATGCTCTTTGTAATGGAATGTAACTCATTCTACTGAGTAGCTTACATGCTGCAAAATAAAACATCGACATTGATTCATTCTTTTTGAGAGACTTGAGAAAATAAAAGTTAATTAATGAATTTTTAATGAGCTTGCCTCAATTATTACCTTGGATTTTTAACCATGAGTTTAGTCATCAGGTCTTTTGCATCTTCTGATATTTCTCCAAAGAGGTCCTCTGGGAAATCAAGACGACACTGGGAGATATTACAGAAGGTTTCCTGCTTCGTGTCACCACCAAAAGGAGAACAGCCAGTAAGGAGTACATACAGCAAAACTCCAACGGACCTAACATTAAAAATGAATATGATCAAAACACTACTGTTCATCTAAAAATGTTTTTATTTATAAATCAATAAATGTTTATAATATATTTTATAGTATAATAGGTAGAACTATTTTAGATAAATTAATATTTCAGTGATGTGTAAATAATTCATTTAAAAAGCAATTAAAAATAAGGCATTAGATACAAGATATATTGGACACCATTTGTATTTTACAATTAATTATAAAACCAATAGAATTTTAAATAATTGTAAAATTCTGAACACTATAACAGTTTTTAAAATTTTTTTAAATATAATTTTTATTGGTGAGGTGTAGATAGTTGACCGTAGATTAATGATTGGAGAAGTTTGTCAGAGGGTGCGGTCAGCAAAGAACAACATAAATAGACAATACCATATTTATTTATTTTATGCCGACGTTTCGACCTGAGTTTCAGGTCTTCATCAGGGGTTATGGCGTAGAAGGTACTAAAAATAAAATAAAATAAATTTATATATATAATAGTTGACAAAACATTAAATTATATAAATTTTCTCTTCTTCTTCCCTCTCTCCTCTTCTGTATCCTTTCCTGCTTAGGCCTTCCCTTTTGGGAGTAATAGTCAGCACTTCCCGGGGTGACCAGCTTTATTGGGAGGAGAGTTCTTTCCCTTTTTTCTTCCAGACATCCCTGTTCCTAGCAGCTCTCCACCAGAGGGGTCCTGCCATTCTCTTGAACATATCGCTCCATCTTTTCTTTTAACGTCCACTTCTTCTTTGAAGGTCATATGGAGTCCATCCAGTGGCAATTTTTGACCATCTGTCATCGTTGCTTCGAAGGAGATGCCCTACCCATTTCCATTTACTCAATCTTGTCATCTTCAGTGAGTCCTGTTTCTTTCTGGATCCAAATATTTTTTAATCGATATCTTTTCCTCACATTCACAATGCTTCTTCCAATATTATTTTGCCCCACCTGTAATATCCCCTCCTGAGCTATAGTCAGTGACCACGCTAGGCATCCATAAGTGACCACTGGGCTGATGCAAGTATTGAAGACTTGCCTTTTAAGGTCAATACTTGTTTTCCCCTTCATTATATGCCTAAGGGACCAAACCATTTTCCAACTGAGTGCCAATCTCCTCTGGACCTCTTTTGCTCCTCTATCCGTGAATGATATTAACTGACCCAGATAAATATATATACTTAAACATATGCCAACTTATGTTTGTTAATTTTACACTCCTCTTTTACGCCATTTGTCATAAGTTTCGTCTTCTGGTAGTTCACAATGCCAGAAGCCGCTTAATCATTTCTCTCAGTTGTTCCATGCCTTTTGTAAAGAGCACAATATCATCTGCAAAACATAGGTTTCTCAGACATTTTCCATTTATTTTGATGCCTACTTCTTCCCATCCTACATCTTCCAAGACGCCAGAACATATTTATTAATAATAAATAGTTAATACTCAGGTCTGGTCAGCATCAGGTACATAGGTTATGAATTACAAGTGACTGTTCATTTTGTCGAGCTTATATTCAACAGTATAATTTTAGTTCATTTTAAATTTTAGTAAGAATGATTTCTGAATTTGGCAAAACAATAAGAATATAAGAAGAGAAGATGGTCTGAGGGTGCGGTCAGCAGAAAAACACAAATTAACAAAAATAATTTATTTTTACCGACGTTTCGACCTGATTAATCTTTGATGAAGACCTGAAAATGAGGTCGAAACGTCAGCACAAATTATATTTTTGTTTATTTGTGTATTTCTGCTGACCGCACCCCACGACCATCTTCTCCTCTTATTTATGTACGGTCAACTATCTTCACTTCAATAACAATATAGTAATTTATACTGACTTTAAGACTTATTGTAGTAATCTTTCAAAGTAAACCATATTATCTATCATACACTTTTATTCATTATTTTTACATATTTTTGAATCACTAATAAAATCTACAGAAGAAACAAAAGCTACTTACCACATATCAGTTGCAAGGCTGATAGGTTCATAGTTCAGGACTTCGGGAGCTGCAAAAATATTTTAAAAATTACTTTTCAATACAATGAATTAACATGTGAAAAAAAAATTAATTACAAAAACAATAAATAAAACCAAGAGCTACTCAATAAGTTAGTATTTTGTTAATTGGTTTACTGAATCAATCGTTCCTCAGTAGCAAGCATAATTTATTTAATTATCAACTAATCAGAGTACTACTAATAAGTAGTTTCTCTACATGTCGGTATCATATCATTATAATCTTACATTACATTTACGAGATGTATTTTTATAAAAATACAATGATAAATATTAATAATAATAATAATGTAAACCGCTACGACCAATGTAAGGTCACGGGTTCAGTACTTTGTAAGGAAGCACGGTTTTTATAACAACGGTTAGACGAGGAGGTGATTTTTTTAAGCTCACGCTCAATGGCTAGATTTTTCCCCACTTTATGAGGCTAGTTGGACCTCAGAAAGGCTCCATAACCCACAGGGTTGATTCATGGCTACAGTGTAACATATGATAATTATCTGTCCAGCTGGATTGGACCCCGGGTCCTTGGAATTAGTAACATTGTGATTTACCACAGTGCCACTACGCTCCCTATGATGATATCAATAAATAAATAAATAAAAAAAATCAACAAATTTTTCTTCATAGATACAAAAAATTTTTTAGAGGTATAGAAATAAAATCTGTTTTTTCATTATATAAATGGGAAAACAAACTGTTATTTTAAAAAAAGGTTATATATTCGGAAGTAACTAGTTCACCTTTTTACCTAGTTCAAATATGGCTTGAGTTATAAACCATAATAATAGAATAAGACAATATGTCAACTTACCAACATAGTCTGGTGTACCCAAAATCTCTCTCACATCAGCTCCATCACTAAGATGCCTTGAAATTCCGAAATCACAAAGTTTTACTTCACAGCTAGGTAGAGGGCCGGTTAAGATTAGGTTTTGAGGCTGGAAAAAAGTTTATTATTAATTTTTTCATGAAAGGATAATTTTATCAATAAGAAACAGGTATAAAATATATTAGTTGATGTGAGATATGTGATATCTATGGTATTAATAACAATGTATCACAAGTATGTTTCTCATTTATTTATTATGAGGTTTAGCTTTCATTAATTATCTAATTAAAATGTTGGCCTTTGTACTTTCAACTTGAGACTGGTATTTATTGTTTAAATAAATAAATTATTTATTTATTGTCCAAGTTAAGTCTCAACAATCTTTATTATTTTTTAATTCCAAAGTTTTGGCCAATTCAGCCACCCACAAGGACAATCTTACATATAAATTTACACCTCACATCCAAATTTTTAAAAACTTTTTGCAGGCTATTCTGCCCAGGTCATTAATATAAGTCAAAATTACTCAATTTTGTTACAATTTAATTAATTTTTAAAAATTTTAATTATTATAGATCAATTTAATACGATCTCTATCTAATGATGGTGGAAATAATAAAGAGAGTTGAGACTTTACCAGGATACTAATTCATTTATTTAAAGATGAATAACTTTCGAATGTATATCATACGTCACCAATATCACATAAAGGAGAAAAACATGGAAGATATATAATTGTCAGTTCCTTTATCATAGCTACGTTATGTTGTGTATTGATTTACGGAATAGCGTGGACAGTAAGCGCACACAATGCTAACGGAGGACATCCTGTTTCCTCTTTGAGGCAGTGACATTGGTAGAGGACACTCAATGTCAATGGACAGCAAAACACGGGGCTATGCCGGCTCTATCCTGGGGTGCACTATTGAAGAATCAAAAGGTACAAAGAGTAGAACATGGAAATAGGTAGTGAATAAGGATACCAAAATATTGTTTGTATGTAACAAAACAGATTGAAAACGAATCTGCAGTAGAAAAGAAAACTGCTAAATAAAATTTTCCTACAGATATAAATTATAAATAACCTATTCGTACTTTGTTTTATTTACGTTGTATCGCATCAATTAGTCTCGTTTAAAAAGGTCAACATGTGTACTCACAGTTAGTAATAACCCTTTGATTGGATCCCAAACTCTCCAGTCCCATTTCACAATCCTCGAAGAATGGTGTCGAAATTGGAGGATAAAAATAAATCCCAACAAATCACATTTACTCTTCGTCGTAAACCTGCCGACTGCCCTACAGTATACTTTAATAATGTGGCTCTTACCCCTGTAGAACAGATTCGTTATCTTGGACTACATCTTGACAAACGACTAACCTGGAATCCTCACACAAGACTGAAAAGACAGGAAACTGCACGCAGATTCCGACTATTAAAGCACTTACTAGACAAACGGTCTAAACTTCCAACTCATTACAAAAGACTGATCTACATGAAAATAATAAGGCCCATCTGGACATACGGAGTTGAGCTTTGGGGCTCCACTAAACCTTCGAATTCCTCTCATATCCAATCTTTACAATCCAAAATCCTTCGTAAAATCCTCAATGCTCCTTATTTTGTTACTAATAAAACCATCCATAAAGACCTAAATGTTTCTTATGTAACCGATCTAGCCCGAACCCGATATTATTCCTCCCATAATAAACTCCCTAACCCAAACCCACTAGTCTAACCTTGCTTCCTTTTCCATTCCTGGCAATCCTCCGAGGCGCCTGAAAAGAAGATGCCCTCGTGACCTTATATTGTAAACTGTTTTTAGAGTTCTACTACTGGGTAGTTTCTCTACATCCTGTATCATATCAGTATGCCATTACGATCAAATTTACTAGTTGTATATTTTATACAGTTGTAAATATCAATAAATAAATAAATTAAAAAAAAGAAAGGTCATAAACAAGTACCAGTAGAGCTACATTGATGTGATTTCAATTCGGCGCAGACTAATCCATTTAAGCGTTCATTGAAGTTTCTTTTAGTGTACTTATACACTTTATTATAGTGTACTTAATCACTTTATTATCATTCATCACTGGAACTCGGAAAGTTCACAATTCGTGTGATTTTTGATCTAAGATTTAGATGTAAGTTATTTTTACCTTGATATCCAAATGGGCGACGTTGATGCCGTGCAAGAAGATGATCCCTTCGAGTATTTGCCGCATGAGGACTTGAACCTGGGCTTCGGTGGGAAGCTCTTCGTCGCTGTCCAGCAGCATCTGCAGCTCACCACCTCGGGCCCTGCAACAGGATAACAGCATTGAGGTCTTTCTTACGTCATAGTGTTCTCATGACATAGAAGTAGATCAAATAGCTTTTCAATAACATAACATTATATTAAAAACTTGAACGAACTACGATTTGTCAAATTGTGACCTAAATGGTAAGTTTTGTCTACCTCTTATAATTATTGAAAACAAGTATTGGAGAAGTTTGTTGGGGGGTGCGGTCAGCAAAGAACAACATAAATAAACAAAACCATATTCATTTATTTTATACCGACGTTTCGACCTGAGTTTCAGGTCTTCATCAGGGGTTTTGGCGTAGAAGGTAGGCCAGTTACAGGCCTACCTTCTACGCCACAACCCCTGATGAAGACCTGAAACTCAGATCGAAACGTCGGTATAAAATAAATTAGTATGGTTTTGTTTATTTATGTTGTTCTTTGCTGACCGCACCCCCCAACAAACTTCTCCAATCATTAATCTACGGTCAACTATCTACACCTCATTATAAAAGTTATATAAACTTTTGATAATATGTGTTATTATATGTGTATATGTATATGTATGTATATATATAATATCAAGCCATAACAGAAAAATAAACAAAAAATTATTTATTTATGCCGACTGAGATTCGACCTGAGTTACAGGTCTTCATCATGGAGGTTAGTAGAAAATCCTAGCTTAAACTTTTAACCTCCCTGATGAAGACCTGAAACTCAGGTCGAAACGTCGGCATAAATTAATAATATTTTCTTTACTGTTTTTTTGGTGACCGTACCTCCGATCATGTTCTCCGATTAAATGAATAAAAATATATATAGAATGATTAAAGTAAATAATTATTTATTTAAATAAATAATAAATATAAAGTGATGATATATAGACTGATTAACGTGAAATAATTAATTAAATATTTAACTTATTTCACGTTAATCATTCTATATATATTTTTATTCATTGGTTGTAAAATTATTTTTCGTTTTTAGCCCTGATGAAGGCTAGGAATTCTGGCCGAAACGTTGGCACTAATAAATAAGTTTTTTAATTTATTTGTGTTGTATTCTGACCACACCCTAACCATCTTCTACGCATATTTATTATACACGGTCAACTATCTTCTCATCGTAATTACATTTAATTGCTGAAAATTTATTAGTTCATTTTTAACGGTTAAATACGTAATTTATTAGATGCTAAAATTATTTGGCAGAATACAATGAAAAAACAATAGAATTCCATTATATTCTAAAACTTTTGATGTTTGGAAAAGTTGTTTCCTACCTCTTTGTATAGCTAGTAGTTAAGATTAGAAGATAATGTATTATTGAGTATAAAAGTGACGTCACGTTTGATGTGTTTACTGACTATGTATATTAGTTTATTTTTAGACATGTATAATTACTAGTTCTTTCATGTAAAACTTTAATTCAGAAAATTTAATTTATGGGCGGTGCCACTGGAATGATGTCAGGAATCGAAATTCGACCTGCAATGGTTGTATATCGATATTTAGGTGGTTTTAAAGAGATACAGAATAAATTCGACAGAGATTGATTATTGCTGCGGTGATGTGGGCAGGGAGAAAGGTGTATACTAGATAAGTCTGGGATTCTCATTGTTTTTTAATTTAAGATTTGATAAACAATATTTGTGGAAACCATATTTCTGAAATCGAAAGATGTAAATATCGATTATGGAGACATGGGAAGGTTGGCAGACACGTGGCTGACCACCTGGGAGACTCCCACGCCACTTGCTACTTCTCTGTTTTCCATTTCACAGGTCGCTGCCCGCGTAGTGTCCGCACGGCCGAGCTATAATTACTTTAGATAATGGCCTTACGATGGAAGCGAGCCAAGGAAAAATCATAGAACAGTGATTTTCACCGTCAGATTTTTAATAGATTATATCAAGCGGCCAGAAGATGTATTCATGAATCAAAAATGAATTTAGTATAAATTGAGAGTTTAAAGAGGGATTGATATCAAAAAGCGGCAATAACAACATCAATGGGTTAACGGAACCAAGACAAAAGAATAAACCAAACAGATGAAATATTAAGAAAATATAAACGTTCATTTCCCAATATGAGCGAAATGCTCGGGGCTACACAAGGGATGGGATATCGATATCGATATTTTGTCTCCGATATCCGATATTTTAATATCGATATCGAGTAACCGATAATATCGGAATATCGATATTCCCATTCGATAATATCGAAATATCGGTTTAAGTATATATAATATTGAAATAAATATGAAATATTAAAATAAAATATCGATATTCCTATTTTAAAATCTCTATTTAATATTTTAGTCATTTTAAGCAAAATATCGATTTTTCGATAAAATAATATCG
>NW_027114299.1:457563-463588 GCF_000696795.3 Halyomorpha halys | reverse complement strand
CAGGTCGAAACGTCGGCATAAAATAAATAAATATGGTTTTGTTTATTTATGTTGTTCTTTGCTGACCGCACCCCCCGACAAACTTCTTCAAGAAAAAAGTTATTAAGAGTATCTTATGTATTTTGATTAGGTATGACATAAAATATGTCTTCCTATGTCTATGTTATCATTTTAGTATTATCATTACTTTAATTCGTTAAATTTTCGATATCGATATTTCGATATTTTAAAATATCGATATTTTAGTTCCGATATAATACCGATATAGATATTGCTATCCGATATAGATATCGATATCAATATCGATATTTTTCTTTCGATATCCCATCCCTAGGCTACACCTCTCCAGGGTTATATTAATACTTGTCCATATCTACAAACATGGTTGCAAAAATGGACAATCGTGAAGTCCAAAACATTTCTGACCATAGTACTGAGAAAACTAAACAGCATAACATAAAAGAACTAAATAATTTTATTCCTAAACTTTTAATTTCGAATTAATCTTAATTAGAGAAAAAATGGTGTAAATGAAGACTACAATATTAAAAAAAGAACAATACTTTTTATTTATTGAAATTTACAACTTTTTAAAAAAAATACAATAAATAAATGTGATAAATTTTCAGGACACACGATAATCTTGGTTAAGGAATCACCCAATTGTGGTACTTCAAACATAACTATAAATTAGAAGAACCCGTGGCCATATTCTTTTCAGACACTTCAGAGGATTATCAGGGATTGTTAAGGATGAGAGATTAAAAATTAATGGATTTGGGTGGGTAAAGATTTTGGAATGAAAGGAGGAATATCTATTTCGGGCCAAATTTACATCTACTGGGATGTTGAGGTGTTTATGGATGAGTTTCTTTGTGACGTAAATAGGAGCATCAAGGATCTTACAGAGGATTTTGGATTGTAAGGAATTCGATGGTTTGGTGGAGCCCCAAAGCTTAATTCCGTATGTCCAAATGGGTCTGATAATTATACCGTATATATATAGCGAGTTTTTTTTATATGTATATATAGTTGACCATAAAATTTGATGTATAGGAAGATGGTCAGGGTTGCGGTCAAAGGATAAACAAAAATAGTTTACAACTATTTATTTTCCGACGTTTCGCCCCAATTTGTAGGGCTTCATCAGGGCTGTTCAGAACAAACGGGTGAACCGTATTTTTATATAAAAAATTTTTACTCTTGCCATTGTTACTTATGTTTATGTATAGGAAGATGGTCAGGGTTGCGGTCAAAGGAGAAACAAAAATAGTTTACAACTATTTATTTTCCGACGTTTCGCCCCACTTTGTAGGGCTTCATCAGGGCTGTTCAGAACAAACGGGGTGAACCAGGTTGTTCTGAACAGCCCTGATGAAGCCCTGCAAAGTGGGGCGAAACGTTGGAAAACAAATAGTTGTAAACTATTTTTGTTTCTCCTTTGACCGCAACCCTGACCATCTTCCTATACAACAAGAGTTTTTTTTTGTTGTATATGAGAAGTTTAGAGCGTTTGTTAAGTAGGTGTTGCAGTAATCGGAATCTACGAGCAGTTTCAGTTAAGTGTGGGGATTCCAAGTCTTGTCAAAATGGAATCCTAAGAAGCGAATCTGTTCAACAGGGTTTAGTGGGATATTAAAAAAAACAAAACAAAAAAAACAGTAGGGAACGATAGTAGAGGTTTACGACGGAAAGTAAAGATGATCTGAAGGGGTTTGTTAGGATTTATTTTAATTCTCAAGTTGTGACACTATTCTTCAATAGATGTTATATTTGACAGCAGAGTTTGTGATGCAATAATAGGGTCATTGTTTACAGACAGTACATATCGCACTAGTATTTCTAAAGTGACACAACTCAAAAATCGGTGTTTTTGAGTTATGACTATGAAAGAAATTGGTAAATATATCTTTAAGAATCATCAAAACTGTATTAACCTAGCTTCAGAGCTTGTCCGCCAGAGGGCACTTGTGTCACTCTTGCTGCCTTAATGCTATTCCCCCTCCATAGGCAAGAGTGTCACATTGTCAGTTGTCTTGAATTTTGAGTTGTGTCACTTTAGAAATACTAGCGCGATATGTGTCATCAGCATATAATTAAACATAAACAAAATAAAAGTAAAGAAAACTCCGAACAACATAATAAATACAGATTGAGTACTTACAACTCTAGAACGAGTATTATCTCTGTGGAGGACTCGAAGACCTTGTGGAGGGATACGATCCTCGAACAGGACCGGCAGGCCTCCAGGACGGCAACTTCGTGGAGTATCTCTTCACGACTCTCTTTCGACCGGGCTTTCTTCTTCAACGACTTAGCAGCAAACTCCCTCCCGGTCGACAGTTCCCGGCATCGCCGTACCGCCGCATATTTTCCTCTGTAACAATAAAAAAAACAGTTTTGATTCCTCCGAAACACTGAGAGAGATCATTGAGATTGTAATGTATAAATGTGAAATAATGAAATAAGATATGATGCAAAGAATTCCCTTGTTTAAAACATTTGGGTATCTTGAACTCAGAATACTGATTCATACTTCATTAAGCCTTTCGCTATAGATCAAAATCGAGGTATTATAGATCCGTACTAGATTTACTAATTTCTTTGGTATTCTCTGTTCAATCTAAATATTAGGGGTATTCATGATCTTTAGTTTAACATGTTAAATGGAAAAAGTTATGTTAAATGGATAAATATTTCCTTCTTTTACCATGCTAAAATGATATAACATATAACATGGTTGAGAGCCGTTACGAGGTTTGTTAAATGGAGAATGACGTCATGCAACAGACCAGCTGAGCTCGTCACCGTTTCGTTAGTTGCCGTGTTAAGTTACTTGCAAGTAGTTAGTGTTTTGATTGTGTTAGTATTGTTTTGGATGTTTTTAAACAAGACACTCAGTAGCCAAACTTATAACTACCACTTTCCACTCACTTTAGGCATGTTGTAATAAATTACTTAAATTACTTTAACTATAAAAACTTAGGGTTTTTATGGGCGTTGATGACTGTTTTACACCTTTTAGTTCTAATAAACAGCAACAACTCAGAAGTAGACTTTAACAAGAAGTTTTCGAAGGAAGGTTATTAAACAAGTTGCTTAGAAAATCCGCTAGGAGCTCTCGTGCATTTAGCACGACTTTAAATGGGGCTGCTCACAATGCTATTCTTATGAGATTTAGAATGGTAAAATATTTTACTTTAACACAACGTCATGGATATCCCTATTATACAGCTTCAGGTGGTCAATAGAATATATAATGCGTATTTATAATATAAGTATATTTTATAATATAAAATATAATAAATATATAATGTCACCCTTTTCGAAATTCTTATAAAGCTGATGAACTATATATTATTAAGGTTGTATTCCTTTTTTTATTTTGAGATCATACTGAGAAAAATATATTATTTATTGGAATGAATATGGAACCTCTTTGTACCCTAAACCACTTTTACCATTAATATACCTACAAGATTATTTTAGATTAGTAACAAGATTATTTTAGCTTTGAAAATTGTCAGCTAATAACAGAAATCCTGGAAATTACCACAGAGAAAAAATAGATATCATTTAAAATCACAATGGAGGTTAATGTAAAGAGTAAATATTTTGCCGAGTCGTCATTTTCCCTATTGGGATACTAACAGGAAAGCATAGTGTTGGATTTTCATCGAAGAGCGGTGGCATTGTTTCATTCATTGAAACCATTCTGGGAAGCGTTCATTGATACTGAGTCAGCTTCGCTTTGTCATCTGAGGCCACTGGCAACGGGACATTGAGCTGCTAAAATAAATGCAATCCTTCCAATATTTTTTTTTTTTTTAATAATTTATTTATTGTTATTTACAACTGTATACATATATACACATCAAGTAAATTTGCTGTTAGTGATATTATGACATGATACAAACAAGTGCAAAATCTACCCATTGATAGAACTCCAAAAACACTTCTAAAGGAGAAGATCTCGAGGCCATCTTCTTTTCAGACGCCTAGGAAGATTATTAGGTAGTGAAGGAGAAGGCAGGTTAGAAACGAGTTGGTTTGGGTGGTTGGGAAGTTTATTATGGAAGGATTGCTACGAATTAAAAATTAATTTTTAAATGTTTTGAAACAGCAGCCATTTTTTATTTCATCTAACTATGGTTGGCATTTTTATCAATTTTGACTATTAAGTTTGCATAGTTTACATTAAAGTAATCAAAACTTAAGGTAAAATAACTGACTTCTGTTTCACAGAGCTCTTAAGGGGCCTCTACATGTTGGCCAAGCCATGGCGAACTCTGACATACGCGAGCATGTGGATGGGTGGCTTGGCTTGGTTGGCCTAGGCTCGTTGCCGAGCCGTCGAGAGTAAGTTTTTTGGCCACAGATCAAAGGGGTTCGTGAGAGCGCTCGTGTAGCATCTCCACCATTGTTCTTTGTCTAGTTACAACTGAGAGCTGTTAGGAGGTTAAAGGTGTTTGTTGGTACTTTTTATAATAAGTTTTATACTTAATCTTATTTATTTATATTTAATTTCCTTTTTTTTGTAATAAAAATAATATAATCCCAGTACAATGGGCTGAAACTACTTATCGTCCGCCATGCTTGCCTCTCTGAATAACACTGACATGTGGATGGTCCGCTCTTTGTTTGCCGAGCATTTGTACAAGCCTCCGATCCGTGGCGAGCGGCCAACATGTGGATCCACCTTTAGACTATTATAAGGTATACGTTGACTGTAGCTGACTATAAAATTGTTTAAAGTTGAAAAAAAAAATGTTTAAATATCCTTCAAAATTTCAATAAAGATTCCGAAATCGCTTGGTAGAATTTGCAAAAATTACACGATCAGTTTTCTCTAGTCCAGGTCAGTCTCTGAAAACATTATTTTCAAGAACGAAAAATCATTAAATTAAAATTTTTCGTAAGTGCCGATCACCTGACGTGTGGGACTTAAACTCGGATAATGTTTCGTTGGTAGCATCAGAAAAAAAGTCATATAAACAAAATTCAAATGAGTTCGATCCAAATTTACCAGGATAATTTTGAAAATCAGAAAATTGTCCGCCAGGTGGCTATAATCTCAGCATAAGTACTATTTCCCTTAACAAAAACATTTTTTTTTTTCATAAACTTTTATCAATCCATGCAACCTGAAAAAAATGAAATTTTTAATCTCCTAAGGAACATCCTTAGAACCGTCCAGAAATTTTTTAGTTTCCTTATTATTAAATTAATGAAACAATTTGACTATGGGATCTGGAAGTATACTAAAAGCTGTAAAACTGGAAGGTACACTGTGAGGGACATTTTGTTTTTTTAATTCAGCGGGCTGTCACCGCGCTCGTTCCTCTTCCTTCTTCGTCCAAGGTCCGGATTTTTTTCCCTATTTAACAAGAACGTTATGGATCAGGATGTTGACTTTTTATTGTTCCATCCATTATCCGGATAATATCGATAGCTAATTATGTCCTCAAGGCTATACTGACACTGAAGAATTAATATCGATAAATATTCATATCACAC
The DNA here is from genome assembly GCF_000696795.3 of Halyomorpha halys. Classification (NCBI taxonomy): domain Eukaryota; kingdom Metazoa; phylum Arthropoda; class Insecta; order Hemiptera; family Pentatomidae; genus Halyomorpha; species Halyomorpha halys. The sequence goes on along the minus strand of NW_027114299.1, from coordinate 458,071 downwards.
TGGCAGAATGCTATTGTTCAGGCCACTTTTATTAAATTTATATTAAATAAATTCCAAACTCACTTTCTTCGATTTAGTTACCATTATTTTCCCATTAGGTTTACCATTTACTACCTTGAATCATGTACTATTGAATTTCTTGTAACATCTACAATAATATAAAAATCTTAGAACAAGTTATTGCGAGTTGGGCAAATATTATTCGAATAGAGACGAATACTTTTTTATTCGTGAATTTTCAACTCGAATAATCAATTATTTGTATAAAAACATATGATCAACAATCCGAATACTTTTTTATTCGTCATTATTTTACAGGAATAATCAATTATTCGGGCAAAACAATTGGAATAACCATTTGAATACTTTTATATTCGTCCATTTTATTGAAAAAATTAAATGATCTACAATCTGAATACTTTTTTATTCGTCATTATTTTACACGAATAATCAATTATTCATACAAAACATATGATTAACCATCCGATTACTTTTTTATTCGTCATTA
>NW_027114299.1:456193-456773 GCF_000696795.3 Halyomorpha halys | reverse complement strand
ATCAATTATTCGGGCAAAACAATTCGAATAACCATTTGAATACTTTTATATTCGTCCATTTTATAGAAAAAATTAAATGATTAACCATCCGAATGCGTTGGTATTTGTATAAATACAATTTTTGTCTTACAGCTATACATAGATATATTTTATGATTGCGTATAGATTAATTTTAAATTTTCTGATTCCTAACATATAAGGGTCCATTTTTATGTTTCAATATATGCCAAAAATGAAAATGCTATTGATTTTATGATTGCTGATGATTATTTTAACTTTCTTGATCCCAAATATGTGAGGGTCACTTTATATGTTTTGAGATATATAGAATATAAAAGTACTATCGATTTATTTTTACTTTTTTTTATTTCTAACATATAGAGGCCAATTATTAGGTTTTCGGATATGGAGAATATGAAAATGCTATCGATTTTAACATCGCGTATCGACTTATTTTAACTTTCTTGATTTATAACATGTTACGGTCCCTTTATACGTTCTGAGGAATGCAGAATATGAAAAAGATATCGATTTTAAAATCACATATCGATTTATTTTTACTTTGCTGATTTCTAACATG
>NW_027114299.1:439395-456143 GCF_000696795.3 Halyomorpha halys | reverse complement strand
TCCCTTTATACGTTCTGAGGAATGCAGAATATGAAAAAGATATCGATTTTAAAATCACATATCGATTTATTTTTACTTTGCTGATTTCTAACATGTTAGGTTCCCTTTATACGTTCTGAGGAATGCAGAATATGAAAAAGATATCGATTTTAAGATCGCGTATCGATTTATTTTTACTTTTCCGATTTCTAACATGTTAGGGCCTCTTTACCCTAACATGTTAGAAATCAGAAAATTAAATCGATAGTATTTTCATATTCTGCATATCCCAAAACATAAAAATGGACCCTTATATATTAGAAATCAGAAAAGTTAAAATAAATCGATAGTATTTTCATATTCTACATATCTCAAAACATAAAGGGATCCTGTTTAAAAATATGAAAAAAAAATATTAATTGTTCATTTGCAGCTCCATATCTTTGAAACTATCTGTAACACTATAAAACATATAGAACATCATTTAAAGTAGAGTAAATTTACTAAGCTATGAGCTCTAGTTGTATTAACGTCCATTAGTTCCCTACATACAGTTTTTTAAACAGCAACATTTAATGAAATACATACTTAAAAATAAAAAGATAGGCAAAAATTAGCTATAATTGAAACTAATAGCTAAAATTGCCATCTATTAGGGATGGTTAGGGATGGTTTAAAGTTAGCTATTAGTTTCCCCAAGTCAGTTAAAAATCAGTGATTAGTGAATTTATTGTGAGAAATTCAATTCAATTTTATTTATAATTTTTTTTATATTAGATGAATATAGAATTTCAGTTCCTTTAAAAAAGTTATGAAAAAACAAACAAACATGTAAATCAGGCCACTAGTTTAAAACTAATATTGTGGCATGTGGTGGAGCGGAATGGCTCAGTGGTAAGGCACTGTGCTACTAACTCCAAGGACTCGGGTTCAAATCTATGACAGAAAATTATTTATTCTGTACTGTAATTGGGTAAAAATCGAGCAGGATACTAAATCAACTCCTTGCACAACCTTTATACTTTGTTTCATTATTATTATTATTGTGGTCCAACATACATTACAAAATTCGAAAAACAGTGTAATTTAAAAATCAGGTTTTCATCTGTTCTGTTGGTGGATAACTGTGTAACTACTTTAACCAATAATAAAGAACAATAATCAAATTGCCAATTTGATATTTAGTGAAACGTATTTTTTTTTTTTTTTAAGATAAATAAAATTATATATGCTCTTTTAATATTCACTGCATTTAGTAGGACATTAAAGTAGTTACAGATGGTTTCTTATTTTTTATTACAAGCTTTAAGTCTCTCCATTCGCGTACATATGGTCACATTAACGAACAAATTCCCTTGACATTTTCACAAGTTTCAAAAGACCATTTACCAAGAAATGTTATGGTCACATATAATGACCTCTGCATACGTCAAGGCGAAATATGAACAGCACATGCGTTGTTGCTGGTACAACCCTGCTAGTAATTTCGTTCTGAGTTTCGTTTACTATTACGTATTGTACGATTAAACCCTTAGCTTAAAACTGAAGAGAATTTTGAAATGGTTGTTAGTATTAAACAATTGATATTTAAAAATTATTTAGATCACCTTTACTCTCCGTCGTAAACCTCTGCCCTCCTGTCCTACAGTATCCTTTCTAGATACACCACTAACGCCTGTTGAACAGATTCGATACTTAGGACTCCATCTTGACAAGAGACTTACTTGGAATCCACACACAAGACTGAAACGACAAGAAACTGCTCGTAGATTCCGATTGCTACAACACTTACTTGACAAACGCTCTAAACTTCCCATTCACTACAAAAAATTAGTATACACTACAATAATCAGGCCAATTTGGACATATGGAATTGAGCTCTGGGGCTCCACCAAACCATCAAATTCTTCCCGCATCCAATCGTTACAATCCAAAATCCTACGTAAAATCCTTGATGTTCCTTATTACGTCACAAATAAACTCATTCATAAAGACCTTAACATCCCATTCGTTGCAGATTTGACCCAAACCAGATATGCGTCTTTTTATTCCAAACTCCTTAACCATCCTAACCCATTAATTCTTAATCTTTCATCCTTAACAATCCCTGATAATCCTCCGAGGCGTCTGAAAAGAAGATGGCCACGAGACCTTCTAGTTTAAATTAATGTTTGAAGTACCACCAATGGGTGGCCCAAGATTTTCAAGTGTATATGAAACATACTACATATTTACCTATTGTATTATTTTGTACAGTTGTAAATTACAATAAATAAATATTTAAAAAAAAAATATTTAAAAACAACATCCCGTCAGTTTCATAATGTATTATTGACTGATCCTCCAGCCCCACAAAAAAATTATATAACAAGAAAAAAGTTATAAAAAGCTAGTTCTATTCTTTTTATAGGGGTATATTTTTCACGGAATGGTATGACTTGTTCAAGATAATTTAAATAACAAAATATTTTATACAGAAATTCCACTGTATTTTTGAAAATATCAATTTATTAAAAATTCGTATTGCTCCCTGTTTAAAGCTTCGCAGAGACCGCTTTCTTCTACAACGAAAACAATGAAATCTTTTGTGAGACAGGACCTCCGATAAAGGAAAACGCTGCACATGCACTACACTATTAAGGTAAGTAGGTAGAAGGTGACAAAGAGCTGATGGACAATGAAGGGTGGTCAATGGATGTCCACGGTCAGAGGAGTGGAGGAATCCGGGTTCGGTAATTTGCACTTCATCCCCAGGATGTCGAGTCCTGACAAAGGATGTCCAAGGAGGATGGCAGCGAGGTGGATCGTTGGAGTGCAGTTGTGCAGTAATGGCAGCGACGCCCGTCGAAGCTCAAAGCTACCATATCAGTCTTGACGCAATCCTTCCAACTATGCTTCGGTTACCCGTCGATTCAGAGTTAATTAATTCGCTACTAAGCCCTACAACATTACACGACCATCTTACGTACCACAACATGAATTATATTTACCGGGAGCATTTCCCACAATGCGGCGTTGTGAAGCCTTCTAAATTCTTTACTCATCCTGTTTTGGTCCGAATATTTTACATAATACTTTATTTTCAAAAACCTTACGGGGTAGTTCTTTCCTTAGTGTACGCTTAATAGAATGGATAATATTTTTTTTTAATTTTAACTTCCTGATAAATAACAAGCATTTCCCATCTTCAACTTGGCTTTTATTTCCTCATCAATTTCATTTTTTGTAGTTACTGTAGAACCTAAATACTTTCTGAAACGTATTTACCTCTAAGTATATCCATATCACCCAAATTGTTTTCGCTTCTACTACTAAAAATATACATTTTTAAAATAACATAATATTTAATAAATATGTTATGATATGTGCAACTATCCAAACAAAACTCTGTTTCATCCAGGTTTGCAAGCATTTTGTCTACCAATTTTGATAATTGAAATCACAAACTTTTCCCAAATTTTAGAATTTTAAACCATTGGAGGCAAGGCAAGACCATTATATACACACCAGTTATGTGTTATAATCCCATAACTCTAATATAACTGTTTACAAAAGGTTTCTGGACCTCTACTGTTTCAACCTTTGAAGAGAATTGTAGGGATATATGGGGCTGGATAAGTATTCTGCTGTATGGTTGTCCCTTTATTAATAAAGAAAAATGATTAATATGTGTATTTATTATTTATTTATTCAGTTTTTCGAACACTACAGTCATTAAACTGAATTTATAAGTTGACAAAGTTAATAAATTAACTTAACTTAAAATTATTAGAATAAATATCATTATTTCATTCTTCTAGAAAGATAATTAAATTTTAATGCTTACAAAGAAAATATGTTGCTATAACACTAAGTAGTGAAATTTTTAATAAGAATTTTTAATTAAAATTTTTTTTAAGATAACTTTTTAATTAGGCCGAAAAAATAATACAGTACTAATGATTATGATTGTTTCGAGGCTCCCATAATATAGGCACTACTAGCACCCCATGCGGCCAAAAGCAAAAGCTTACCTTTTATCTTTAAGATAGTCTAATCGAGCAATATTTAAAAAGTGTCTGAAATTGAAAAATAGCATTCGTTCATAGTTCACGATTTCTTTTTTTTGGATTTTTTACTGCACTTTTATTTTTAATGCTCGAGAATCTGGTCTATAATTATTATTGTTATATTGCAATATTAATATTATAGTACCCCACTTATTCCTGTCGAACAGATCCGTTACTTAGGACTACATTTCGACAAACGACTGACATGGAATCCTCATACAGGACTAAAAAGACAAGAAACTGCTCGTAGATTCTGACTATTTACATTTACTTGACAAACTGTCTAAATTGTCAATCCATTACAAAAGACTGATCTACATGACTATTATAAGGCCTATCTGGACATACGGAATTGAGCTTTGGGGCTCCACTAAACCATCAAATTCCTCCAGAATCCAATCCTTACAGTCCAAAATCCTTCGTAAAATCCTTAATGCTCCTTACTTTGTCACTAATCATGTCATCCATCAGGACCTCAATATTCCATATGTTGCCGATTTTGCCAGAACCAGATACCGTTCCTTCCATAATAAACTTCTCAACCATCCAAATCCACTTGTTTCTAACCTGGCTTCTCCTTCATTACCTAATAATCCTCCTAGGCGTCTGAAAAGAAGATGGCCTCGAGATCTTCTCCTCTAGAAATGTTATTGGAGTTCTATCAGTGGGTAGATTCTCCACATGTTTTTTTTCATGTCACTATGTCACCAACAGCAAATTTACTTGTTGTATATATGTGTATACAGTTCTAAATAACAATAAATAAATTATTAAAAAAAATAAATATTATAGTATACTTTTTATCGTTTTTTATGTTCTATATCTATATTGAAGAAACGGAATGCTGATTTGTTGGTATTAAGCATCTGCTCTAACAGCCTTCACACAACAATGGCGTGAACTGGGCCAGGAGAAATGCTTCTTCATCTTTTTTTTGGAAGCTCTTTGGTGAAGTTTCCTTTTCTCAGGCAATTGTCATCTCGAGGGTGAAAACATTGGCCATGTCTTTGTGACGTCTAGATCTGGGCCAGGAGTATCAAGTCCAACTTTGTCCTCATGATATCTTCTTTTTAGAAAACGAATCGAACTTTTATATGCGCCTTTCATCAAGAAATATGTGGTGAAATTATTACCTTTATACTTATTATATTATACTTTATTGTTTAAATAAATAAATTTAAAAAAAATCCAGTAGCATAGAGGTAATAATTTTACCACATACTGCCAAGAAAATAAATTATTACGTAAAATATTGGGACTGAAAAAGGATGAATTAACGGAAGAATTTAGAAGACTGCACAACGCAGAATAAAGGGACATTCGGTAAATGTAGTATAATTCAAGTTATATCATTTCGGCGTATAAGATTGTATGGCTTAGTAAAGAGCGGATCCCTAAAATATTAATAAACACTGAACCGAGGGGTAGACCGAAACGTAGATGGGAGGATTGCGTTAACACTAATTTAGTAGAATTGGGTTCGGAGGAGCATCATTGGAAGGATATATGTAGAGAGGGATTGGTGGTATCGTTAGGCCTTCATTGTTATATTATTATTTATTATTTAAATAAATCAATAGGTATAAGTATCAACACTGTTTATTATTTAATTAACAATCCAACGTTTCGGCCAAGCCTCAAGGACAATCTTAAATATAAATTTACACCTCACATCAAATTGTTTAAAAACTGTTTGCAGGCTATTCTGTCCAATAAGAGTAAAAATATCCTATGTTGAAACAATTTCATTAATTTTTAAAACTTTTAATTTCGATCAACTTAACATTATAAACTATTAAAAGTAAACTATCAATAATAGTTTTCTTAATAGTTGATAGTAATACACGCATAAATATAGCTAATTTTAATCGTAAGACAGATATGGTATTTTAGTGAATCAAATCAGTTATTGAGATTCGTAGAAGTATTTCAACTCAAATATTCCTTTTTTCGTTTTCTATGTAATTGATATATTTATTATTGGTTAATAAAGGTGTCAAAATAGTAAAAGAAAACTATTTATTGTTAACCAAAGTTTCGTCCCACTTTGAAGGGCCATGTCAGATTAAAACAGAGATGACAACTCATCGTTTGGCCCGAAATTTTTCGATTTTGAGTTGAAATTATCGATATTCATATTCATATAAAAATATATACAAGTTAATTTTATGTGTTTTACAATGGCATGATACAGACATGCGGAGAGTTTACACATTTATAGAACTCTAATAACATTTCTAGAGATCTTGAGGTCATCTTATTTCACACACCTAGGAGGATTATCAGGTAATGAAGGAGAATCCAGGATAGAATCAAGTGGGTTTGATTGGTTGTGAAGTTTATCATGGAAGGATTGGTATATTGTTCTGGCCGAACCGTTAACACATGGAACATTGTCCACACTTCAACATAAAAAACGATCTATTGAATTTTATCAAAATTACAATTTAGATGATATTTTCTATTTGCAATCATGATTGAAACACATAAACACACTCAGAAATTTTCAGACAGGCCAGTTTGATATCTCACCGACGATATTTATGTAGAAGCATGACTAAACTGTAGCAATGTAATTTCATAAACTCTTTTAAAAATATATTTCAGAAAATAATTATACATAAATGTTAATGATAATTGAGATTATATTTTACAATGTTATAATTTCTTTGGATTACACTTTCACAACTAAATATAAGCTAGCGAAACGGACTAGGTGCCGTGGAACACAACCTATATACACACTTGAACAACCTAGATTCATCAGATAGTTATAAAGGCTTCATTAACAATGAGACCAGATATGGCGTGCTCCACTGACGATAAACTACGCACTCGTAAGGATCATGAACCTTAAAGAAGTTGATGACTTCCAGGAAAAGTTTCGCCGGCCCAGCCTCCCGCTGATCGGCACAATCGAGGGATCGCTTTGTCACAGGACAATGGTCTCCTCGACGGGCTCATAGAGGACAATGAAAGAGAAACTGATAAAGATCCGGGAAAATCTGGCTTCTTCTCTCCCCAATAATCTCAACAGCTAATAGTATCTTTCCTATGAGGAGGGAATATTGTCATGTTATGGCTATTTAAATCAGATTGAAAACTTAAAATTATTATACAAGGTTTTTTCGGAAGAAAATTTCAGCTATGAAGAGAAGGATAAAGCAACACCACCTTCCTCTCTCAATCCTTTACCAATCAAATTTAAACACATGATGTATGTTGTTGCTCTTACACCCCTAGAACAGATCGGCTACCTTGATCTACACTTGGACAAACGATTAACCTGGAATCCTCACACCAGACTGAAAAGACAGGAAACTGCACGTCTATTTCGACTATTACAGCACTTACTAAACAAACGGTCTAAATTTCCAATTAATTACAAAAGACTGATCTACACGACTTTAATAAGGACAATCTGGACATATGGAGTTGAGCTTTGGGGCTCCACTAACCTTCGAATTCCTCTCGTATTCAATCCTTACAATCCAAAATCCTTCGTAAAATCCTCAATGCTCCTTATCTTTTCACAAATAAAATCATACATAAAGAACTTAATGTTCTCTATGTAACCGAACTAGGCCGAACCAGATATCACTCCTTCCATTATAAACTCTCTAACCACTCAAACCCCCTAGTTTCTAATCTTGCATCCTCTTCCATTCCTGACAATCCTCCGAGGTGCCTGAAAAGAAGATGTCCACGAGACCAGCTAATGTAAAATGTCATTAGAGTGCTACCAATGGGTAGTTTCTCTACACGCCTATAACACTCCAATTTAACTTAGATCAGATTTACTAAATGTATTATAATGTACAGTTGTAAATAGCAATAAATAAATATTTGAAAAAAAAAAAACAAGCTGGAAATCTATGTTGCCTTTAGTATAGGTTATATGTTCAGGGTCTTGACTTTTCAATGGAATGGGCGAATCATGGTTATTACTGTTCACATTGTCAATGTAACTATTATTTCTGTCATTTACCACGCCTTTCATGGATTATATAGTAACAGGGTTCATTTGTTTGCGATTTTTTTTGTATGAAAGTTTGTTTTGTCTTTTGTTCATGATAGAATAGTATGAATTTCTCCAGTTGTTGCACAATGACATCACGATCAGGAGATCCAGCATAGATCATGGAGCTGACAAACGATCACTGCTCTCCGTGAATAACTGCTGGAGGGTGACTCAAGAGAACTAACAGATCACGCGCTAATGTCTCATTCCTCAACTATCTCCCATTATGTAAATCTTTATAAGAAGCTGTATTTATTCCTTAAGAAAACTTCCATTGTTATTCTCTTGTTATTCGAACTACTCCTGCGCAATCGTATCATGTCTGTTATACGTAATTCGGAAAAAAAGAGTAAGTCACCGTGCCAAATACGAAATCTTTCATCCGAAGAAGAAAAAGCATGAAAAGAGATCTGTCTACGACAAAAAACTACTTATTTTTAGGGTCTAAAAAGTTAGTAGCTCAGTCTTTAGTTCAAACATTTACTACTAACGACTTGAGTTAGTAGTGCAAAACCGATATACCTTCTGTAGTTACATTCTAATTGGTACCTCAAATTATTTGGAAATTAACAAACAAAAAATTCAATGTTTTTAGTGTTTGGCAGAAGAAAATATTAAACTTTCTCAAACTAATGTTTATAAAACACCAGACATCATTGTTGAAGGAAGTATACTAAGTAGCAAGCATTCTTCCACCAAAGAGAATTTAGTGATAAAGATATTCTTGAATGAAGTCAGAGTGTTTCATGATTATTTTTCTTTTGATGACTTCCTACCCAGTAATTTCTGACTTAAAAAGGTTATCTATAAGTTACCACCCTATTCTAACCACTGAGGAGGTTCAGATTTTCGTTTCGTGGGACCGCCAAAGAAATAAAAGTAGATGCCCCAGGCCGAATTCGAACCGGCTTCACTGAAGTCATGACGCTATACTTCACTCGCCTACGAACGGCCCATTTTATGATTATTTCAACGGAAAGTGAAAATATTGGAAGATCATCAAGCGTTGGTGCAGCAGATCCATTTCATTCTCCGCTCCAGTACCCTTCCCATCTTCAAATCCTGCATATTCCAATCCTATCTATTTCAATTTTTAATATCATAACTGTATTTGTTTCTGTTCAAAGAATTAAAAGTTTCTATAGTTTTTTTTTATTAGGTATTAATTTTTTATTTGCTACTCTGAGCCTCTAAAGCCTAATTTGTAAAATATCTGTTAGTATTATTTCATAAGGAAGAATCCCAGAATAAATGAAGAATTTATTATTCTTTTTTTTGTGGGAGTGAGTAGCTCAGTGGTAAGGCATTGTACTATTAACTCTAACCCGGGTTCGAATATGCCTGTGGGAGATAATCATTTTCTATTTCAATATCGCACATGAGTCAGCTCTGTGGGGTCCATGAGTTTATGAGTCCTTCCAAATTCCACTCAGCCTCATAAGAAGTGTATCCTTAACCGGGTAATTTCTTACGGTTGAGAGCGATTCATGAATGAGACATCTAAATTGTCCGGAATGTTATAGTTAGAATAACCTAAAAGATCAAGTTTATATTAAGTCTGAGATCATTATGAGAAATTGCAGAGAATGTTATGATTAAATTATATAATATAATTGATAGGGAGCGCGGTCGCTATTATTGGTAAGGCGCGATGCTACTAACTCCAAGGACTCGAGTTCGAATCCGACTGGGTAGAAAATAGTTTTCTTTTACACAGGAGCTGTGAGTCAATTTGATTCTGACCAAATCACCTCCTTGCCCAACCATTCGTATAGTAACAGTACTTCCTTACAAAAGGGTTCTACAAAGAACCCTCATGGGTTGTAGTGGCACTGATTTTATTTTTTTTTAAATATAATTGACATGATAGTAATGTTAGAATGCAACCATAAATTTATTAAATTTTATAATTAACAAATCTATAAAAACTTAACTAGTGTTGAAGGGATAGACCGAGACGTATGTGGGAGGATTGTAGCTGCTGAAAAGTTTCTAAAAAAGCGAAAGAAGAAATACTCACGATGTGTTGGCCGTTCGGTGACGCACCGTTCCACGGCTAGACAATTCATTCCGCGCTCGATTATTCCGCTGCGTGAGCGAAGAGCGATGTTATTGCTGGCTATGACCATCACCGCTTTCCGATTCTAAAATTAGTCGCAGATTTCCAGGACATAATGGCCCTGGGACCCGATCGTTGGGAATGCTAATACCGCCCATAATAGCTACCAGCTGCGCCCACTGTGGAGAGTGAGGGTAATGAGAGATCTCGGGGATTCTGTCGGTTATCGGGATCACGATCTTGTATGAGCACATCAAGCCTCTCTTAGGCTGTTACTGCAGAAGCAGTAACGATCTATGTTACTGCACAAGCAGTAACGATCTATGTTACTAGCTCTAAAAGTTTGACGTCAGGATTACACCGGACAATTCCCTTTTTACGTACATGTAATCCTTGATACATTTACTAGTGATCATTAATGAATGCACTTCATTTTTTCAGTAAAAAAAAAAATACGACGTATATTACAATATACTGGCAATATTACAAAAAATTCTGGTGCGGTGTGCGTCCCATTTCAACCAATCAATCTTCTTTCATCAAAAGATTATTTAGTTTTCAATTAATTTACCGATTAATATTCAATTAATAAGAACCTTAGGAACCATATTTGAGAAAAAAAAAATTGTATTAGACATAAATCCTTTATATAAAGCGGCACTTCTGGTGGTGATTTCATCGAACCATACTCTCCTTTAATAGGGGTATTCATGATGTGTTAAAAGTTATATGTTTTACCATGTTAAATGTTATAACTATAGGATTGTGAGCAGCCCAATTTGAAGTCATGTTAAACGTTAAATGCATAAGAGTCCCTAGCGGATTTTCTCAGCAACTTGTATAAGCCTTTATGTTTATAACCTTCCTTCCAGACCCTCATGTTATTGTTTACTTCAGTTTTGATTTAAGTAATTAATTAAAACATGCCTAGAGTGAGTGAAAAGTGGAATTTGTGTGAAAGTTTAGCTTATGAGTGTCTTATTGATCTTCAAACTTGTGAAGAAGAGAATGAAGATGAGCTAATTGACAACTGTATTGAAAGTCACAACAACTAATATGGCGGCGATCTCAACTGGTCTATTGTGTGACGTCATTCTCGATTTAACTGACCAAGTAACAGACTCTCAGCCATGTTAAATGTTATTTCGTTTTACCACGGCAAAAGAAGGCAATTTTTTTTCGATTTTACACGAGTTTTTCCATTTAACACGCTTGAACATAGATCGTGAATACCCCTATTATATGATTGTAGTTTCGGGCGACTTTTAGTTTTTAAGCTAGGGTTATACCCACTATACCCACTATTTTGCAAGACATGGTTATTTAACTGAGTGGACCACAGAACGTCGAAAACTCGGATTCGAAATTTTGCACGATCGTAATACTTCCCTTACTATATATGCTATCTATAAGTAAGTGAAACTAAAAAATCATGTAGGAGATAGGGGCAGCGAAATGGAGGCAGTAATAAATGATTTTAATAAACTTATAACAATAATATTAATCAAAAGACTAAATGGTTATAATCATCGATTGAAGATGTTAGTAGATTTATTTATTTTTTCCTTATCAATTTATGTTTCTATATTTTTCTTTTTTTTTTTTTGTTAATCTCATTACTTACCTTAAAATTCTTTATCAGTTGAAATAAACGACCTATTCATTCCCGCATAGATGGAAGAGCGAGAAAGTTATCACATTCACTGACCTTTATTGCAGGTGGGAGAGTAATAAAACCGACTTTAACTGTCGGTAATTATGGCTGAACAGGGCTTGGAGTTTATGGTCACCATAAACAGTGGCTACCTGATCCTTCACTTCCTGCGATAGTATCACATTAATGGTTGAACATCAGTTTGTAGGCTGTGAAGAATTGGAAGAGGGGGTTGAGAATGTAATTGTCTTCTGGAGAGTAGTCTTTATATCGGAAATGACGAAAATTCACATCAATAGTACTACATGACCTGTAAATTAAACTATCCTACTTTAATTTTGAACAGAGATTTAATTACTTTAGATGTAATTTTTTTATAAATGTATACAATAAATAGTTAAATATAGTATGACACACTTTCTAAACTAAAATACCAAAAAAATAAAAACTTAGTATTAAAAATAATTGCATAATAGGGATAATTGGTAGAAAGTGATAAAACAATAAATAGATCAAACGAAACTCAATAAATAATTATTAAAACAAATAGTAACAAACAGGAAATAAAAAATGTATAAGAAATATAATGTGAGAAAATATTTAATATATAGAAAGTACTGAGAATTTGAAATAATACATAATAATACCTGAAAATTAATAACATATGAAAACATAATAATACATGAACATTAATAATGACTGCATAAAAACTAACTGACAAGATGGTCAAAATAAAGAAAGTATGAATGAACTAGACAGCAATATGTTGTACACAGTAGGTTGGTCAATGTGCGAGGTGTCACAATCTCACAAGAGATCATAACACAAAAAAAAGACCATCCTACGAAATATTAGCTTAAAACGGGAAGAGGAGACTTTAAGATAATTAAATCGAGCTATATTTAAAAAGCGCCTGAAATTGAAAAAAGGCATGAATGAACATTAAAATTATTCTTAACATTAGTGCTATGTTTAGAACAATAAACTTGTTTCGGGGACCGAAAGTCTGGATTGGGGGTTTCCATAATGTAGGGAATACCAGCGCCCCATGTGGCCAACAGCAAAAGCTTACTACCTCTAACCCCCTCTGTGGGGAGAAGAAACTTGTGCATGAGATTGTGATGCTATCTTCCATTTCTAAAACCAGTTTTTTTTTTCCTTCCATCGTATTTCAGTGAACAAATGAGTGAGTAGTGACACTCAGAAGTGCCTCTCAGCAACAGAGAAGAGAGAGATGAAGGAATGCGGAGAGGAAAACCGAAGCATGGATTAAGTCCACACCTATCTGTATAATTCACACCATCATCAGCATCATTAAATCCATAGACCAATTAGTCAAAATTAATTAACACACCTAATCATAAATGTTTTATTTCGGCCACCTCTACACTCTAGATTTTATTTTCTGTTAATCCTGTTTCATTCATCATTACAATTAATTATATACAGTCCAGTATAAATCCAACGAGCCAATGAAAAGTGAAGGAGCGTCTGGCATTGATACAAGTTATTTAAAAATATTTGAACCAATGTATTTTCCCCAATTGATAGAATTTTAAAATATGCAATCTTAAACTAGAGTTAATTAATGATTCCGAAGTTCTTGAATTAATTAAAAAACCTAATTAAAAAATTAATGCACAAATATTTATCTTCTGGTCATTAAAAAACAAAACAAATTGAGCGCAAACGTGTGGAAGCAGCACAAGCGCTGATCCAAATACACTTTGATATGAGTAAAAAAAAACCAACACACAGCAAGTTGGACACACACTTGAAGTGTCATAGTTTGGCAAACGCGTAATAAAAGAAGTTATTTTCATGGTGTCACTTATGATTATGTAAATTATTTTAATTGAATTTACCCTTATACTGGTTTTCATACAGTAGGGCTACTTATATTCCCCGAACGTTACAATAACGAACGAGGTTTTAAAAAAGCATCTGTTAATAGAAGATTCGAGGAAGCGGCAAAAGACCAGAGGATGAGAGAGGCATTCTTACAGTTGTCAATGGGTCATTAGTCAACAATTCAGAAATATGTAAAGCGAAACGAGGAAGCCGGAAAGGAGTTTCGCATAAATGAATAACCAAGAGGAATATTTTTGTACTGTATTCTCTTTGGTTCATTGCCTTTTAAACGACGCCGGCAGTTTAAACTGTTTTAATTTTTAGATAATGTAACCAAGAATACCATATATCATGATCTTAATATCTTACTTCTTTCAAACTTTAATTAATCCAAATTCGCATCATTCCATATAAAACTCGCTCACCATCCTAATTCTAGCATCCTCCTCGAACATTAACCCCCGGTGACCCACCAATGGAGTCCCCGAAACAGGAGAGCTCGAGGTTTGGATTGCAACGCCATGGAAGGACACCGTGCCAGGTTGGCAAAGAATACTGGGATCTTCGCCCTTGCCGAGTCGTACTTCCCACGTCTGGTGGAGGAGGAGGGCTACCCCTTTTTCAAGGAATTCATCTACGGGTTGAAGGAGAGATGCGGCCAATCGCATTTATAATAAGGGCTCGACCAGAGGGCTGTTAAATGTTTAAGTTCCCTTAATTAATTGCACAGCTTTCTAAATATTCCAGTTAGCTCATATTTTTTCAGTTTGAATATTTTATGTATTACTCTATTGGGAGAATTCATGATCTTTAGTTTAACATTTTAAATGGAAAAACTACTTTTGTTATGTAAAAGCGATATAATATATAACATGGTTGAGGGTCTGTTAATAGGTCTGTTAAATGAAGAATGATGTAACGCAATAGACCAGCTGAGCTTGTCACCGTTTTGTTTGTTGTTGTTGTTGTAGCATGTAATGTAAAAAGCCATACTTGCTCGTACTTTGTGTTAGTAAGTTTTTGTAACTCATAAAGCAATGGATGACAATAATAATAATGTAATGACAGTTGCCAATTAGCTCATCTTGATCCTCACTAGTCAGATGATCAACTTAGTAGCCAAACTTTCATACAAATTCCACTTTTCCCTCCATTTGGGCATGTTGTAATAAATTACTTTAATCAAAACTTAGAAGTAAACAATAACATGAAGTTTTGGAAGGAAAGGTTATAAAACAAGTTGCTCAAAAAATCCGCTAGGAGCTCTTATGCAGTTAACATTAAACATAACTTTAAATAGGGCTTCTCACAATCCTCTACATTCAACATGGTAAAACATTTTACATTTAACACAACATCATGAATACCCCTATTATCGAAAACCTTTGAAATATTTTTTTTTGTAGGTCCTATATTTGAAATTCCTGTACAGAAGGCGCGAACTAAGCAATTTAAAAAATTGTAAAATAAGAAGCATTTCTCTATAACGTCGTATTTATTTCCTCATCAATTTCCTTTTTTCAAGTTACCTTAGAACCTAAATACGTGAACCAATCAAATGTATTTCCTGCAATAGGTATATCTTCGAAGTTGAGTTGCTGAGAGAAACTGGATTCCGCCTAAGTGCTGAGTGTCTGTGGTTCGCGTACTTTTGCAGCCTCCCCTGGCTTTTACCAATGTCGCACAAGAAGAGCCGGGAATTTCCACAGTCCTGCTTTTTAATACACAAATGGGAGGGGTGAACGGGAGGGGACAAGCTTGATTCAGAGTTCCCTAGACTAAATGTAATTATTTTACATATGAATTAATGTGTTTATAACTTAATTTATATATTTCTGTATGTGTTATCTTATCTCTATACCATTATATTAATGTATAAAATAAAATATAATAATACAACACAATAAAAAAAAAATATTATGCACTATAATATGGTGTTCAATAGTTTTGTAATAAGGGGACGAAGGTTTTCAAAAACTTTTTTTCGGCTTCTTACTTATTTTTATAATTTTAATCATCTCCAAGTTAATATTTTATGTAAACTTAATGTAACGAGACTACCTCTTAAGAACGAACCCTTTTTAAAAATTCCGAGTATCTCGATTTAAATATCTAATAACGGCTCATTTAGCATGCAAATTGAAATTACCTCCTTGCAAAATGGCATCGAAAGCCCACAACAGACTTGTTCATAAATAATTAACCCAAAAATCTTTTGAAGTCCACAAAGGCCTATTCATATGACATCTTTTGGGAGTAAGTCTTCAACAGAGAAAATAACTAACAGATTCATGGGACACGGTCTTTTAGGAGAGCTTTCAAAAAGGAGCTTTTGAAAGGCTTTCGAGAGATTGGTGTATGAGAGCATACATGGATTGTTGTGGGGTGTGTAATGCATACTATCACTATATATTCTGCTTGAACATTCATGGAAAAAAAATAAATAAAAAGAGATATAATTAGGTACTTTTTAGTTTTAAAATGTAATTTTTTTTTAAAGTGTAGGCGATTAAATACATAACTACAAGAAAAAACTTGCAAGTTTGATGATAAATAATTTATCTATAAATAATTGGAGAAAAAAAAATATTATATGGATTTTTTAATGAATAATTTGGGATATGATTAGTTAAATTATATCATAAACCATTTGGCTTTATGAATGAAACTATAAACAAGAATAAATAAAACGAGAAATAGATTTTTTTTTAGTTTTTATGAAGTTTTAGGGAAGATTAATTTTTAATTGTTTATTCTTACATCACTGACGAATTAATCACCTTCCTTCTTATTCTTTATTTTACATTACCACACATACGTTACGGGCCAGTTCTTCAGAACTATATTTGATAAAATTAACAATTCGTTTTAATGATTCAACCCTTTTGTTATTTCTGCCATTTAATATTATTTCGCGATTAGTAAAATTAATTTGTTAATCATTTCTTCTTTGGTCTAAAGTTATAACAAAGATCGAACATATCTTGTCCTATTTTTTTAATTTCAGATTATACAGTAAATTTATAAACAGATCATATTTTATGGAAGTCTTATTTTAGTGTGTATCTAACCTTTAGAAAAATCAAAATTAACTCACAAAGAAATAAAATACCAGGGCATTCAAAAAGTCCTGTC
>NW_027114299.1:421485-438265 GCF_000696795.3 Halyomorpha halys | reverse complement strand
AAAAAACGACAGGACTTTTTGAATGACCTGGTAAAATTAACGATAAGAATCCTGTCATAAGCTCTTGTTTGTTATCTTGCATTAGTATGCTGATGAATTGAAATTTTGGCCTAAACAATAAAATCAACAAAATAAAGTTTGCTTATTTCTGTTCTACACAGACCGCTCCCCCAACCAACTCCTCCTCATATAAAGTATTCTATTTATACATAAATAGCAATAAATAAATGATTAAAAAAATGAGACCCAATGAAGAACTATATTTAAAAATTGAATAAGTGACAGATGTTATGACGAAACGAAGACTACAGTTTTGTGGACGTATTCATAAAATGTACAAGGATAGACTAACAAAGCAGCTCTTTGCTCTATTAAGAAATTACAAATCCAAACCTCATCGGCATAGACACAGAGATAATAATTGACATAACACTCAAGTGAAGGAGGTGTGGGTTCGAAGTAAACACGATCAAAGTTGATTTATTGTACTCTCTAAAAATGTTATTCGAAAAAAAAATCTTATTACATTTGTTTAAGCAAGGAGCCGATTCCGAGATCTTATCTGAAAAATACTTACCAATCTTATTATTTTGTAAACAAAACTATAAACTTAGTACGGTTCCTTTTTTTTTTTTGTTATTATCATCATTCTTTAAATAATAGAATTAAAATAATTATAAATAATATACAAGTTAATATGAAATAAAAAGATAACTCTCGTGGGAATCGGGGCGAGGGAATTGAGCTTAACGGGAGTGGTTTATTCTCTGCTGTTAGTTTTGTCTACGATCGCATTCACACCGGGTCAGGATAAAATGTTTGTGGGTTACCAAAATTTTCCATAAGCTTTCTGACGGTATAGTTATATAAAATAAGAGCAATAAAATTTAGAAACCATTTATTGAAATTAAATATACACGAACTACTAGTAAAACATCTATATGACAGCCTATGTGAATAGAATCCCAACCAATCTTAACACTATCCTCACCACGTATGCCAATGACACATGTGAGTTTACAGTTAATAATAACAACCCTTTAATTGCATCCCAAACTCTCCAATCACATTAAATTATATTTACCCTTCGTTTTAAGCTTATCGACTGTCCTACAGTATCTTTTAATAATGTCGCTCATACTTATGCCAATTTATCGATTAATAATTTTCGATCCTTTAAACAAAAAAAAAATCGATTTTAAACAGTAACTGATAAAATCCATATTTCCAGACATTCAATAAGTCAAAACTAAAACTAAGACCTTGTTTCACCTTTCCTAATAAACCTCCGAAGCGTCTCAAAAGAAGAAGGCCTCGAAACCTCCACTTCAGAAATATTATTGGAGAAAAAACTTCCAAGTGTATTTAGCAGTTTAATACAAATATCCTATAGAACAGATCCCCTACCTCGGACTACATCTGGACAAACGACTAACCTGGAATCCTCACACAAGACTTAAAAGACAGAAAAGAACACTTCGATTTCTACTACCACAGCACAAGAAATACGGTCTAAACTTCCAATCCATAACACAAAACTGATTTACAAGACCGTATTAAAGCCAATATGAACATGAGTTGAGCTTTGGGACTCCACTAAAACTCCCCTCGTATCCAAATCCTTCGTAAAATCCTCAATGTTCCTTACATTGTCACAAATAAAATCATACACAAAGACATTAATGTTCCCTATCTAACCAGCCCGAACCAGATATCATTCCTTCCTAACCTTGTATATTTTGCTGTTTTAATACAAATGTCCTGTCAACAGATCCACTAGACCATTTAGACAAACCACTAGTCTGGAATCCACACACAAGAATGAAAAGACAGGAAAGTGCACCTCAATATCGACTATTACAGCACTTACAAGACGAACGGTCTAAACTTTCAATTCATTACAAAATACTGATCTACATGACTGTTATAAAGCCAATCTTCGAATTCCTCTTGTATCCTTACAATCCAAAATCCTCAATGCTCCTTACTTTGTCACAAATAAACTCATACACAAAGACCTTAATGTTCCCTATGTAACCAATCTATCCCGAACCAGATATCATTCCTTCCATTATAAACTCCCTAACATTCCAAACCCACTAGTTCTTGCTTCCTCTTCCATAATCACATTTAATATTAATATACATCTGAATCCCCCCACAAGACTGAAAAGACAGAAAACTGCACGTAAATTCCGACTATTAAAGCACTTACTAGACAAACGGTCTAAACTTTCAATTCATTACAAAAGACTGATCTACATGACAGTAATAAGGACAATCTGGACAGCTTTGGGGCTCTACTAAATCTTCGAATTCTTCTCATATCCAAATCCTTCGTAAAATCCTCAATGCTCCTTATTTTGTTACTAATAAAACCATCCATAAAGACCTAAATGTTCCTTATGTAACCGATCTAGCCCGAAGCCGATATCATTCCATCCATAATAAACTACCTAACCACCCAAACCCTCTAGTTTCTAACCTTGCTTCCTCTTCCATTCCTGACAATCCTCCGAGGCGCCTGAAAAGAAGATCACAAAGAGACCTGCTAATGTATAAACGTCATCAGAGTGCTACCAATGGGTAGTTTTTCTATACGCCTGTATCACTCCATTATAACTGAGATCAAATTTATTGAGAGTATTATTATGTAATACTAAAAAGACAAGGAACTGCACGTCAATGGCTCCTCTAAATCTTCGAATTCCCCTATATATGTTGCCGATTTGGCCAGAACCATTACCAATCCTTCCATGACAAACTTCTGACCTAGTTTCTCCTTCATTACCTAAGAATCCTCCTAGACCTTAGTGATCCATATGTAACCGATCTAGCCCGAACCATATATCTATCTTACAATTATAAACTCCCTAACTACCCAAACACACTGCGAACCTTACTTCCATTCCTGAAAATCATCCTGAAAGGAATCTGCGCTCGAGACCTTATAATGTAGATTGTTATTTGAGTGCTACTAATGGGTAGTTTCTCAAAAACCCTGTTTAATACCATTATATTCTACATCACATTTATTAGATGTATTTTTATGTAAATACAGTTGTAAAATTAAATAAATAGATGTTTAAAATATATTCGACATTCATAGATGTCCTCAACTGACTAAGGAAGTAGTTAGGGAAATTAGTGAGCAAGTTGAGAAAATTAAGGTAGATATAATATTCATCGGTTTTTTTTTCAAGAAAAAATATATAATCTGCATAAAGAGGTTGAACTGCACTATGTATAATTTCGAACCTTGTAATCTTTAATGAAGGTTACTAACCAAATATCGATACGAACGGTACTACCTGTCTAATAATGTTTACCTAATACCAGTTAATTGTTTATGCAGGTGCAATTATGCAAATCCCAGCTAATGACCGAGCTTTAAGAGCCTCGAAGTTGAGAAACATCTTCACGGTACTAATTAATAAAGAGATTAGTGACCCAAATAGGGGAAGCGACCTCGACTCCTTTGCATAGGCCTAGATCGAGACGGCACGTAGACACACAATGAATGACCCGGTTACCCTCGGGTAGGTCGGCCGCCCACTCACGGCGATCAAGAGGATCCGCTAACCGTCTCCATGACTTGCTCTGTCTCCATCCTCTACTTCTTGACGTCTTTGTCCGAGAGGAATGGGGCGAGTTCGCTCGTCGGTTAATTGGAATAAATCTTAGAAGTAGTCCGCTTTCGTGAACGAACCGGTCAGTATAAAGGTCGATATCTCATGCGAGTTGATGGTAACTATTTGAGGGTGTTGAGGACAGTTTATAGAACAAGTTGCAATAAGATAATTGAACTATTCCAGGAAGTCTTGAATTATTTCCAAATTATTGTCAACTCACATTCGAACTAAAAAAAAAAAAAAAAAAAACTTGTAAGGAGGTGATTTGGTTAGAATCACGCTCGACCATTAAATTTTTGCTCAACTCAGGGTATTGAAAAATGTAACTCAAAAGTTTTTACTCTTCGACGCCCACCGGAACTACCGAATCTAATCCTCAAAGGTAAAAATGTGAAATGGAATCCTGCCAGTGAAACAGTAAGATACCTGGGAATTCACCCAGATCGCCGCCTTACCTGGAATCACCATATCAACATCAAACTAACTCAAACTTATGCAAGGTTAGCAATGCTATATCCTATCCTAAACAGAAATTCCAAACTAAAACCAGAAAGAACTGTTCTTATATTTAAAACATTTCTCAGGCCACTGCTGATGTACGGCTGTGAAGTCTGGGGAGCGGAAGGAACCTTCACGAAAAAGAAAAAACTACAATCTTTTCAAAATAAAGTCCTAAGAATCGCAGTTAATGCTCCTTGCTTCATCATAGCCATGGCGAATTACATATGGAGTCGATATAGGATTACATCAAAAAACGGTTTATGAAGTTCCACTCCCAGTTGCCAACAGTTTAAGGAGAGCGACCTACAACCTGGGAAACCCAACCTCAACCCGAAGACTGAAGCCCAGACTGCTGCAGGACTTTCTTTTATAAATTTTAATAAATATAAAATTAATTCATAGTCACACTACCTCTATTTTACTTTTTATTATTACTCATTTTATTTATTCATTATTTTGTTCTCTCATCCCTTTTTAAAATTAACTTGTTTCTTTTTACTATTAGAGGGCAATTGTTTGTTTTATTTAAGTGTACCAATATTTTTTGATATTAATTTTACTTTCCTCTTTTATTAAGAAGCATTATTCTTATCTATTTATTTACTTTTTATTCTTTTAATAATAACATAGTATATAGTTAGGGGATTCTTTTGTACGAGACTATACTCCCCATAATCAACTGTTAAAAAAATATATAATATAATGGTTATATCAACCATGTAAAGCAAACCAGGTCGATCTGGTATAAAATAAAATATATATATAAAACTAAGGGTATCCGCTTTATGAAGCTGGGTAGACCCTGGAGTGTTCCTGAACCCACAGGGCTGACTCATGGCTTATTTAAAACATAATATAATCATCTACCACATGCGGATTCGAACCCACTCCCGCTTTAACCACTACAAACCATGAAATATGTTAGAAGGCAGTTGGTGATTGGCCCTCACTCTTTTCACTCATATGACAGTACCGATTGTGATGGAATACGCTAGCGTGCATTATTTCTTGTAATTGTAGCTGGTTCGGGACTGACCTTTTGCTCTCATTGCCACATCCCATTGCACGCCGGCCAGGCTTCGCTATTTCTCAACCAGAACTCCAAGGAGGTTCCAATCGTCCGAGCCATCGAGGCAATAAAGTAGCCCAAGCATCGTTCTTTATTTTCGTAGTAACAAAAACCAATCGGGTCAATATTGCAAAAAAATTAAAGGGATGTAAGAATATAATGCTTATTATAAGATGGCGACATTGAATGAATAAAGAATACCCTACAAGGACCGAACTTGACTTTTTTAAATGGTCAAATTTAATGACGCCATTTGCTCCTTTATACAAGGCCAACGAGATACATCATGCCGATTTTCAAGTCGATCAATATTCCAACTTTGGAATAATAGAAATTACATCACACGATTATATGCACATCGATTATAGATAATGTAAGCCTCAGAGAGATGAGAATACAATTGAATGTCACTGGGTCAAATATGCCATCTTCATCACTAATCATCTACGCTAAATATCGATTATCTACAGGCATATCGATTTACTACGTTCACGCGAGGAAGAAAAGGGAGGTAAATCTAAACAAAGAGGATGAATAATAATAAATTATTTCCGCCTTATTCAGTAAGAATGCAATATGTAGCTAATTGAAAAAAACCTCGATTATTATTATTTTTTAATAATAGTAATTTTACTTTACGGCTATTTGCATATCTCCAAATAAAACTTAGTGAACAATACTGTGGGCTTACTAATCAGAATTGAATAATAAAGACAAGAAAATTATTTAAATTTTACCTACCTAAAAAAAAATCATGCGCCCAGAAATAATTTATTAAAGATTCATATTACCAACTGGATACCAACTGTGCCTTGTATTTCATTTACCTGAAACAGAAAAATAAAAAATATAAAAATCAATTTAGACAAAAACAAAATTTTATCTATATTAGGAAGAGTATGATATATAGAGTTTAATCATTAATTTCTTGTATGTACATAATCACATTTGATATTAATATACACCTTGAAAAACGACTAATTTGGAATCCCCCCCACAAGACTGAAAAGACAGGAAACTGCACGTCGATTTCGATTATTACAGCACTTACTAGACAAACGGTCTAAACTTACAATTCATTACAAAAGACTGATCTACATGACAGTAATAAGGGCTATCTGGACAGCTTTGGGGCTCTACTAAATTTTCGAATTCTTCTCATATCCAAATCCTTCGTAAAATCCTCAATGCTCCTTATTTTGTTACTAATAAAACCATCCATAAAGACCTAAATGTTCCTAATGTAACCGATCTAGCCCGAACCCGATATTATTCCATCCATAATAAACTACCTAACCACCCAAACCCTCTAGTTTCTAACCTTGCTTCTTCTTCCATTCCTGGCAATCCGCCGAGACGTCTGAAAAGAAGATGACCTTATATTTTACTTCAATTTATACTTCAAATTTACTTGTTGTATTTTATATACGATTGTAAATTGGATTAACAGCAGTTAAATTTTTAACTGGATCAACTCTTAATGTAATAATAATCGATCAAGTTTTTACATGAATATATCGATTAAGAGTATAATCCATTAGCTTAGTATTCTTAATTCTAAAGGTGCATCTACAGGTTTGCCAAACAATAGGAAATTAGTGCATGACCAAGAGTGCGGCTAGGCTATTTGGGTTAGGTAGTACAAGTTGGTCTGAATTTTTAGATTTGGGTGTCGGTTTTTAGGCACAAATTAAAGACCGCTTGTGCAACTTCCACACGTTTGTTTTCAGTTTGCACTGCACTGCTGGAAGATGAATATTTATGCTCTACGTGTGTTAATTAATTTCCCCACTCGTTGGGATTCAATAATTAACTTTTATTTAAGATTGGATATTTTAAAATAATTTACAAGTGATGTTGGATATATTCCGATATGAATAATGGAACAAATAATAAAGCAGTCTATTATTAGAGCAGTTGTACCGATATGGAGCCGACCACGACACTTCCTGGAGACCTTCAACTTCGCGGGGATTGTGCAAGAGGAAGGGGATAACACAGCTAGGACAATAATGGAAATGCAGTTAGCTCGCTGGATATGGCATGCTGCATCCTGTCATTAACTGCAAATGTTGCCTATGAATATTTTTTTCTGGACTTGTTTACTATCTTACTTGTATGTAAAAATAATCTATACCTACACAGATATTTAGGAAATGCGCCTCCAAATACATCTGTGAATATAAATTTATACATATATATTTTTTTAAATAATTTATTTATTTTTATTTACAACTGTATACATATATACAGGTCAAGTAAATTTTCTGTAAAGGATATTATGACATGATACAAACATGTGGAGAATCTACCCGTTGATAGGACTCCAAAAATATTTCTAAAGGAGAAGATCTCGAGGCCATCTTCTTTTCAGACGCCTAGGAGGATTGTTAGGTAGTGAAGGAGAATACAAATTTATATTTAAGCCCAATAATAGAGCTACGTTCACTTCCATATTCCATATTACTATCTTATCTCCAAATAATGGACTCTATCGGTGCCTAGACACATCCTACGGTGCCCATGAGATGACAGTACGTTATAGCGAGTGCACTATTGCAAAGAGTTGCATCGGTTAAGTATATGCAACTGGAGCTAAGGATCGGTGAAGGGAGTTGAACCTTTAGGTTGCGGCAACTCAGGTTGCGACAGCTCACGATCTTGGGCGGAGCTCACGGGTCACGATTGTGGTCACCTAATAGCATCTGCGTTAGGGTTCTGTCCTGCATCTGTCGAAACCTAGCCCGAACGGTCGGTACAGGTCGGAGGGGGTACCGGGCAATAGCCGATCTCGGAGCGACAGGTCCTAGGCTTGTTCATACGAGAAAACATGGATGAAGAATCACGAAGGACTGTTATAATTAAACCTCAATAAGTAAAAAAAAAAAACAATATTTGGAAGTTGATGCATCGGCAGATAAAGTTGTACTATTAAACTCCAGTACTGTAACCTGTTATTGTTTTATTTTTGACGTTCGATGTCTTTAAGTTCTTTAACTTCAGGGGAAAAAGTGTTCTATATATTATAACCTATACTAGCTAGAGTGGAAAGTTCAAAATTTATTTTGAGGGATCACCCCGAAATACAAGTTGACCAACCTCAGGCCGGATTCGAAGAGACCCAAGATCATACTATACTACTCAGTCACAGGAGAACTACGTTTGTGGCACGACACGCTCAGACGAAACTTTAAACTATATAATTCAAAATCGGAGAATTGGTCAAAGTTACTACGAATTTCATTTCACGTAAATTTGATGATTTATTTATTTTTTTTATATTGATAAGTCCATTCTTTTAACTTTACACATCCAGATCGTCGTTGTTAACCTTTTGAGTTTCTAACATATTTGGACGGTCAATAAAGTAAGAAAATCGATTTATAATTTTCGATCCTCTAAAAAAAAAAATCGATTTTAAACACAGTTAAAACATTTTACACACATTTTAAACAAACTCCCTATTGTTTTTCAACAGGACTGTATTATGTCATTAAATCGATAATCACATTACATTTACTCAGTATATTTTGCTGTTTTAATACAAATATCCTGTCAACAGATCCACTACCTTGGACTACATCTAGACAAACCACTAGTCTGGAATCCACACACAAGAATGAAAATACAGGAAAGTGCACCTCAATATCGACTATTACAGCAGTTACAAGACGAACGGTCTAAACTTTCAGTTCATTACAAAAGACTACTCAACTTGACTGTAATAAAATCAATCTTCGAATTCCTCTCGTATCCAATCCTTACAATCCAAAATCCTCAATGATCCTTACTTTGTCAGAAATAAAATCATACACAAAGACCTTAATGTTCCCTATGAAACCGATCTATCCCGAACCAGATATCATTCATTCCATTATAAACTCCCTAACATTCCAAACCCACTAGTTCTTGCTTCCTCTTCCATTCCTGACAATCCTCCGAGGCGCCTGAAAAGAAGATGACAAAGAGACGTGCTAATGTAAAAACGTCATCAGAGTGCTACCCATTGGAGTTTTTCTACACACCTGTATCACTCCATTATAATGAGATCAAATTTATTTACTGTATTATTATATACAAATGTAAATTTCATAATTATTGGAGAAGTTTGGGGGTGCGGTCAGCAAAGAACAACATAAATGAACAAAACCATATTTATTTTATGCCACATGGTTTGTAACAATAAATATGGTTTTTTAAAATTTATGTTGTTCTTTGCTGACACCCCCGACAAATTTCTCTAATCATTAATCTACGGTCAACTATCTACACCTCATTGTAAATTTCAGAAATTAAAAAACCTAGGTTCTGATCGTCGTAAACATTTGAAATAAAACTTTAGACTCAATAATTTCTGTTTATTTTACTCTTGTTAAAATAAATTTTTAAATATTTTTTTACACAAGCACTGCCTGATTTTACTATATGTACGATTATTATCTCTAAAATATTATATTTTATCTTCTTCTATTATCAACTAAAACCTTCTTAATCTATGGTATATTAATGTATATTTCGAAGTTTGGTTATTATTATTTATCTAAGAATAAAGT
This sequence comes from Halyomorpha halys, assembly GCF_000696795.3. NCBI lineage: Eukaryota > Metazoa > Arthropoda > Insecta > Hemiptera > Pentatomidae > Halyomorpha > Halyomorpha halys. Next base: position 428,511 of record NW_027114299.1, on the reverse strand, counting down.
TTATCTCGTTTTGTTTTCTCAGCACTGATGAAGGCCTGAAATTCAGGTCGAAACGTCGGCACAAATAAATAAGTTTTAGTTATTTATGTATCTTTATTGATCACATCCCCCGACTATCTTATACTCATGTCAACTCAACTATTATCACCTCATTTCAAAAATATATTTTAGGGTTAGATTGATTCATTCCCAATTTTAATATTTCGCCTTTACTTGAGATCTTTTTATAACCAAGTATGAGTCATTAACAAAAATAATTATTCCGATAAAATACAATTAGAATACACAATCTTACTGTTAGTTTAGGTTAACTAGTATAGAAATAGTGTCAAGGCAAAAGTGATAGTACACACACTGCCTTCTATATATCTTCTCTTTTGTTCCACTTCTTCAATATATTTATTCGAAAAAATTTGTTGTTATATTTTTGATTTCTGTCGAAAAATTATTTATTTATAATAAATTATAAGATTATATTAATTTCTGTCAGCAGATCTGAGAGTATTTCACGCAATAGAACAGATCTCAGTCACGTTGAAAGTTTTCGTTCAGGAACGACTAAACCGTTATTCTGCAGCAAGGATAAGATATTAATGTATCGATAATGTATTTCGCTAAGCTCGGGGATAATGTATTCTGCAATAACAGATCCTGGAGACAAAGCAGTACAGGTCGACCTTCTCCAACGGTTGCCTTTCTCCTCACGTGGACGTTCACAAGGTGACTGACGAGTGGGGTTGTAATAATCGATTTTTTTTCGATACATCGAATGTCTTTATTAGGGCTTTTATTACATAATAAAACTACATCATTAAAGATTTAGAGAAACGTTGAAGAATTAACGATTAATTTAGATTGAGAGTTTTAATGTTATTATTTGAATAGAAAATTATTTTTAAATTTATAATGATGCGAATAACACAATAAATGAAAAATGAAGTTACACATGAAATGAGAAACTAACCAAGATTTTTGTGAAATCGATTTTTATAAGCATAAGGAATTGTTATGAAAACTTTTTGCTATCAATACACTTGTCAACGTTTCGGAGCACTTGCCACATCTTCAGGATCAACAATTTGAAATAAATTTGTTATTTAATTCAATAAACATCTTAGTTCAAGGGAGAATATTGCTTTTTAAATTGTCATCTTCCATTTACTATCATACATTTTTGTAAGATATACAGAATATTTGCATATTTGGAAGTTGTATTCGCAACTCTTGTGTGGTTACAGCATTTAAAGACGAAAGAGATAAATAGCTCAAAAATTTAATTGAAGTTTGTTCCACGATTTATCCCACTTAAGAGGCCAGACAGGGACAACTTTTTTTTGCTTATTAAATTTCTTTGTATATTATTACAATTTAATAGTTGATAAACAGTATCGAATTAAAAAAGATTTTCGATTGGAGAAGTTTGTCGGGAGGTGCGATCAGTAAAGAACAACATAAATAAACAAAACCATATTTATTTATTTTATGCCGACATTTCGATCTCAGTTTCAGATCTTCATCAGGGCTATAGAACAAAAGAGATAACAACAACATTTAGAGAAACATAAAATTGAAAAGGAATAGCATACAAACAAATTTGGAATTATACAAAATATTGAATTGTTATGATTCAATTCATTGATTGATAATCGTGGAATTAGATGGTGGTAGATTGAAAACAGTAAAAGATGAAATATAATATCATGTAGGTAAGAAGATATTTATAATATTGGATATGCAAGTAGTGTCTAAAAAACTTTTAAATAAATTGAATCTACAAATTGAACAATATGACAGACAATGAAAAATAGTGAGTGGCTTATATCTGAATTACAGTGTGAGTATTAACTTATATACCTATACTTAAAAATATAAATATATTATAAAAACAAAAAATTATTTTTCAGTTTTTTACAGTACTTGCATATCTTATATTATACATATCTTCTTACCTACATGATATTATATTTCATCTTTCACAGTTTTCAATCTACTAACATCTAATTCCACGATTATCAATCATTAAACTACGGTCAAAAAGCAACAAAACCTCATTAAAAAAGATTTTTATTTGTTTATTTTTGCTCATATTATAGTAAGAGGTTAAAATGATCTTCCCCAATATCATTAGGATATTCCAACACAAAGCGGTCTCACAAGGGCTATATCAGTCATAAAAGACTATAAATTCACAGAGATAATACATCTCACGTCAACAATGTAATAAATTCTAAATAAATAGATAAGGTGAATTGGTTCATAAATAATATATTCATTAAGAGAAAAAAAATATAATGCTTAATGAACCCTAAGGTAATAATATAGTGGAATATAACGATTTTGAAGAAAATTTGTTTGCAGTATCTGTTCGCCATTTTTCAGCAAATGTTCCATTACTAGGACTAATCAACTGGGGACCTAACGCAAATACTTCCTTAGAGGTCTTACAGGAAGTAGCCCGCACAGAGTCCGATAAAAACTAATCGATATCGAGTATTACGAAATTGTAAAACCTGCGGAACCGGAACGATGTTCTATGACGTAACTGCAGTTCCAGTGTCCCAGTTAACCTGATTCAGGTTACCGTAACCAGTGATGGCCCAGGGACCCCTGCTTCATGCCGCCGTAATCCTATATGTTTCCTTATTTACGCAACCATGTTTATTGTTTTTAGTTTATACTCATTACATATGAACTCTAATGATTTCCTCTAAAGAGGTAAAATTAATTTAAAAAAAAAAAAAAGATTACATGAGAGTATATCATATAAAATAAATAAATGGGAAAAAAAAAGTTATTATAACATCAAACAGAATAACTCTTCCTAATTATAAATAAATTTGTAAATTTATATAAATTCTTTTTTCACATTTCAAATAATAGTAAGTGTATGAAATATTAGCAGTTTTTCTCGACATAAATTAAATAATAAGGTGTTAGTAGTTGACAGTAGATTGGTATGAGAAGAAGATGGTCGGGAGAGCATTGAGCAAAGACAACCAAATAGACAAAACCTATTTATTTCTGCTGACGTTTCGAACTGAATTTTTTAAAAATTTATATATAGTTGTTTGCCTATGCGTATTGACTGACCTCTCGGAAATATTCTTAAAATCATTATATCCATACTAAAATATATAATCTGATTTGATAGCAATAATCAATATTAAGGAACAAACAAAAATAAAATAAAATTGAGAGATAAAATAAAAAATATATTTTTACTAGATAACGTCAAGTGATATTAATTGATGTGACAAAGATGTGAATAAAGCAAATTAATTTTATATTTTCGAACATATCTGTTTTCTTAAAGGAATCCAATATTTACGGAATATGAGGGCTTATATTTTAATAAAGTTGGCAATTCGCTGTCTATCAAATACCTGCTGTCAGTATGTGTTTAACAGACACTGTCTACATACTGCTCTATATGTAACTGACAGTAAGTATCCTTGGGTTAGTTGAGTGTGTCCAATTCGTAGTCTGCTCGAACTGAATTTCAGGGCTGAAAAATAAACCTTAACCCAGAGAAAAATATAATAATCATAATAATAGCAACAATAAACAAACTAATATTTCCTAGATTATTTGTAATTATTTTTTTATGTTTCTCTTAATGAAGGTTGTTATCTCGCTTTGTTTTTCAGCCCTGATGAAGGCCAGAAATTCAGGTCGAAACGTCGGCACAAGTAAATAAGTTTTGTTTATTCGTGTATATTTGCTTATCGCACACCCGACAATACTCTCATATAAGTTTTTTATTTTTATTTTTCATAACCCCTTTTCTGAATTTCATTTATGGTTTTTAGCATGAATATATATTCTGTTCCTGCAATGTTTCCTTCTTCTGTAGTGGCCTACATTATGATATAAATTAAATTTAGTTCAACCACACTTTTTAATAGCGTAAAATAAAAAAATAACCGAAAATAAAATAAAAACTAGTGAATTTCGGCTATTTGTATCTTATTCGTAAATACGAATATCAACATCGGATATGTTTTTAAAATATAAATATATATAATTCTAAAAGATTTGTTTATATTTATTTTATTTATAAAAGCTGTTTCCATATAAATAAATTTGCAATTATTAGTTTATATTCCAACATGTCCTACAGTCGCAGGCTGGTCACGTTATTCTGATGTATATTTCCAAGGCGCTTGTGAAGTCAAAACTTGTTTTCGCAAACCAGTTATATATTTATTGAATAAATTATATGCAAGCTTATGATTATATAGATATATGTGTATATATAAATTTGTACATCCTACAATAAGGTGCGCTTACAGGATGAGTGACACCTGGAGGCCTTTAGTAGAAGTAGCATGCTGTACGCGATATTAGATAGTTGAGGGTTCCTGTAGCATCCCTTATGACATAAATGACAATGCAGAGGGATTAAAAAAAAAAAAAAAGTTAAGAGTTACTCAGAGCGATCACATCTTGTTTTTGATATTGGTTTTTCGAATTACTATTAATTCTCAGTCACTTTTTTGTAGTAAACATTAAACATTCTAAAAAATAATGTTTACTGTTTGTACTTTTATTTTGATAAACAACTTACTCCGTTATATAAGAAATATTATCATTCGTTTGCATCAAACTTTATATTTTAATGAATGGAATATGGTCCGGGTGCGGTCAAAAAAACTCAAATAGTAGAATTATACTATTTTATTGAGCCAACGTTTCTTAACGAGCCTTAAGTGTACTTATATTAATTACTTTATTATTAATTTTCTATTATATTTTACACTTTTCTGTATTCCCGCTCATTTGGTATATTTTGTTTCTTAATTACTTACACACATTGTATCCCATTATATTTGTTTACTTTACAAATTATTTTCGTTATTGTGGCATAACTGCCGTCCCCACTCCTCCCAATACCAACGGTCACTTTTGTTTTTGACTGTCGTCAATACAGGTATGCATTCTGTCTCATCATTTGATTTTTTTTTTTTTTACATCTCTTTATTTGTATTTTCTTTAATATTTCTTTTCTTATCTATCTGTTACTATTACCCTTTTCATTTACTATGTTATTTTCCACTTATTTTTTCTCTTTTTTTTTTTTTCCTTTTGTAACTATGTGTTTGTATAATTTTTAGCCCTGACGAAGCCCTGCAACGTGGGGCGAAACGTTGGCTCAATAAAATAGTATAATTCTACTATTTGAGTTTTTTTGACCGCACCCGGACCATATTCCATTCATCTATACACACGGTCAATCAATAATCTTCCTTTATATTTTAATGTTTTTCTTAAAAGAAATTACTTTTTTCATCAGTTGTTTCTAGAAAACATTAACTAAAACATTTATATTATATTCACTCCTTACGTTTTAGAACAGTAAATATATTTTATGATCCTTAATATTCAAACTGAAATGAGTCTGGACAGAACAGAGAAAGAAGCTCGAATTTCTCAAGAATGGATTTTCATTATAAATAATCATTATAAATATACCAAATTATTGTAAAGAACACTTAAATTGCGATTAAATAAACGGTTTTACAGATACTTATATTAATGTGCGAAATCTCCATTAACTTTACATTTAGTTGCCTTTAGGGGGCGTGGCCAAATCCCTACTTCTTAGCTTAGAAGGTTAATAGGGTCATGGCTTCCCTATGGTTATGATGGTGAAGGGAATGGCTCAGAGTTATGGCGTTGTCTTACTAACCCTAAGGGTTTGAATCCGACTTTAGCAGATAATTATTTGTTCTGTTACTGTAGCCGTGAGTCAACCCTCTGAGTTGGAGGACCTCCTGGGTTTACCAAGCCTCATAAAGTGGATAAACTTTGTTTAAGAAACAGTGGCCTGAAACTTTTGCTCCACTACTTTAATTTGATAAATATAAACTAATTAAATTTCAAACTCTATTTTCTCTGTTTACTTTCTTTTATTTACCATTCATTTCACCCTTACAGCCATAAACCATTCACCATTAAATTTCTACAAATATATTTTAATAATATAAAAATCTTTAAGTATGTTATTATTAGGAGAGGTGATTCCTAACTACTGCAGTGGCAACCTCTTTAGGTTATAGATAACAGTGCCTGTTCTATGTTACCTAGTGTGTGTTTAACCTATTTTCACATATCTTCAGTCTGTTCTACCTATGTTATATTATTTCACCTCCATAATCGTCATCAATTCACCTACATAACTTCTATCTTCGGTCAATCTACATATTTCACATCTGAAAGTATCTCACTTATTCTTCATACATATCTTTCTGTTTCTATAACTCGTATTATAATATCAAGAGTAATTAACTACCATCAATATTAATTAAATCCAATGGTCACTTGTAATCATCACTTAAATCTTCCATTGTAATTTTTAATGTTTTTTTCTTCTTTTTATCTGAACCTCTGTAGGTTAATTTTATTTAAGAAAATCTATTAACAACCAGTATCTTTTAAGTTTCATTCATTTTCCCACTAAATTTTTCTTTTATTGTATTTTTATCTATCAAAGAAATTTTGTTATTATTTTTTCAAGTATTTTATCATTTATCATTTTCATTGCAATTTCTATCTTTTATAATTTTATTTATTCTATATTGTTTAGTTTTATATTAAATATTGTTAATTTATTCTTTTTTTTTGTCAACTATATTATAGTGCATGTTAACATTTTCCTCTCTCTCTCTCTCTCTCTCGCATGTATGCATCCCATATCTTATTTGTTGTTTTAGTTATTATTTCAAATATTTTAATATTCGTTATATAGAGGAATTTGTTGATCAAAGAAAAAAAAAGGAATAAATCGAAAAACTTGTTGTTAGTTTGTAGACTGGTATTAATCATAAAAGAAAAGTAAAAGAAAACGGTGGAAGAAAAAAAAAATGTTATCTATCTATTATATTATATCATGTAAAAATATGTAACTTATATTTGTCCAGTCACGGATTGATCAGTATGCTGTGTAATGTAGCAACCCCATGTATTTGGAGAGCATGAATGAATCTCTCTCTCTCTCTCTCTCTCTCTCTCTCTCTCTCTCTCTCT
>NW_027114299.1:409559-419837 GCF_000696795.3 Halyomorpha halys | reverse complement strand
CAAGCATTAATCTACGGTCAACTATCTACATCTCTTTTATAATTATTCTTTTTCTATTCAATAAAAAACCTTATCAATTCCTAAGATAGATAATATATAATTCATATACATAAACAAATCAAAGCAAAATATACTTTATACTTCTTGCATAATTTATAATACATACCTATAAAGAAATAAACGACATTAAAATTATATTCATTAAGTGATTTCTTTTTATATAGTTAAATAAACACAACACTTTATAACCTTAATTTTGGAAAACAAGAAAGACTCCTAATTAGTTCCACGCACTCTATTAGCAATTATATACACTGCTGGTACTCTAATAGCAACAGATGGTGGGGCGAACTCAAGATTCAGAATAAAGAAATTCATTTTTTTTTTTATATTTATTTATATTATAGACATATTTATATTAAGTATATATTGAAAAGTTTATTAGCTCTATTTGGTTAGTTCGTTTTAGTGCATTTAAGATAAGTATACTAATAGGTATATATTAAGTATATATGATAATATATTAAGTTCGTATTCTTGATTTTTTAGGAGACGAAAAATACATTTTTTTTTCTGATTCTGACTATGAGCCTAACTCAATATCGACATTATTTGGACTTCCTTTATATTTATTAGTACAGATATAATCTTATGAACAAATGCTGAAATCGCAGAATTAAAAAACGCAAAAACATGTGAACGCGAATTTGCTTCCATTAATCACAATCATCATGTACGCCTCATTCTTTACCGGAATTAGGGAAATTAATTACAGTATATACACCTTGTATATATTATATTTAAAAGATTATAATCGACTGATGGATCTGAGAATCGATTAGTGGTCGTGGCAGTGGAAAGAGGAAGTGGACCTCCAGGTCAGTGTGCGACTGGAGCGTACTCCTTCCACTTTTTATCCCCTCAGCCGTCTCCTGTCACATCTTCTCCAGCATCCGGCTTCCAGCAACTTCTTCAAGTTTCATTTCTTGCAAATAATCGAGTCTAAATTAATAACACATATAATCTACAATGAGGAGCAATGCATATATAAAAACATATTCGTCGAAGAAGCGAATAAAGCTGAAAACAATATTATTTAAGCTACCTGCACTAATAGTAAGCGTATTAACACCGAGAAACCTATTCGATATTAATATGCTAAGTAGAGGCGATAGCACTAGACTGATTAAGGGCCTGCTAAAACTTGAAAGGAAAGGAATCGATTAATGTGGGACAAAATATCGATTAACTATTTGACCGATTTAGTACTTTTATTAAGTTAGTGGAGAGGAGTCGTTCACTCGAAATTCGTGCTAACTGTTCAGCGTAAACACATTTACCGTTTAACACAAGATGCATACGTATCCAAATAATATTATTTTAAACTAAAATTTTATCCACATAAATAATAAATAAAATAAACGGAGAGATTTCATTATGTCTAACTCTCATAACTGCTATATGAAATGAATTTAAAATCAGCACAAAACCCTTGTGCTTGTGAATGATACATGTTATGGCTTTATATGAAAAACTGAACTTGAAAAAAAAATTTTTAAAAAAGCATTCTGCGGTTTATAGTAAAATATATTATATTAAAATCCCAAGAAAAATTGGGAGAGTAAATTTTTAAAATAAAAAAAAAATGAAAGCATTTTATTTAAAACCTGTAAAAAATAGAACCTAAACTATGAACTAGCATATATATTTTTTTTGGGGAAAATAATTAATTAGAATAAATAGCGAAAAATAAAGGTACTATTTAATTAAGGAGAATGAAAGAATTTTTTTAATAATTTTAGGTGATTAAGAATTAGAGAGTTTAAATAATTAGAAAGAAACTACTTATTAGGTAAAAATATTGTACAAAACAAAAGTATGATTAATCAAATCCAAGCAATATCAACAGGAGGTAACCAAGTTTCTATAACAAAGCCAAAGAGCTAATACAGAAGGTATTACATTAAGTTGTGGTAGGGTGGGAGATTGAATGTAACATCAATGAACGATAGTGTTTAAAAGTAGAATTACAAGATTGCAGTTATTAGGGGTATTCATGATCTATGTTAGCGTGTTAAATGGAAAAACTCGTGTTAAATCGAAAAAAATTGCCTTCTTTTGCCGTGGTAAAACGAAATAACATTTAACATGGCTGAGAGTCTGTTACTTGGTCAGTTAAATCGAGAATAACGTCACACAATAGACCAGTTGAGATCGCCGCCATATTAGTTGTTGTGACTTTCAATACAGTTGTCAATTAGCTCATCTTCATTCTCTTCTTCACAAGTTTGAAGATCAATAAGACACTCATAAGCTAAACTATCACACAAATTCCACTTTTCACTCACTCTAGGCATGTTGTAATTAATTACTTAAATCAAAACTGAAGTAAACAATAACATGAGAGTCCGGAAGGAAGGTTATAAACATAAAGGCTTATACAAGTTGCTGAGAAAATCCGCTAGGGGCTCTTATGCATTTAACGTTTAACATGATTTTAAATAGGGCTGCTCACAATCTTATACTTATAACATTTAACATGGTAAAACATTTAACATTTAACACAACATCATGAATACCCCTATTGTTGAAAAACTTTTAATTAAAAAATGGATAAAAATAATTATAGGGTAATCTTGTTCCGAACATTTTAATTGTATTTAACAAGTTGTATTATGTTTAAATAAAATTTTATATTTACATGTATCAGATGACCTGTATATATAAATATTGGATATAGGGAACATATTCCAAAAGGCTGTTAAAATCAACCAAAATTGTTTAAATGAAATAAATTTTATCCAATTTTAGTCCAAAAACAATTTACATTTCTTCATAAGTCCGACGTTTCGGCCAATTCGACCATCCTTAAGGACAATCTTAAATACAATTTTAGAAATCAGAATAGTGTTGTGATAAATTATAATGGTGAAAATTAACTGTGATATTAAGTTAGTTTGATATGAACAATTTACAAAGTAGGGTAATTGTGGACTGATATTAATGAGCTGGGCAGAATAGCCTACATTAAGTTTTTTAAAATAGATGTGGTTTTAAAATTGTATTTATTATGGCCAAATTTGCCGAAACGTCGAAAATATAAAGAAATATGAATTGTTTTGAATCTAAAATTGGATAATTTTTTTTTTAAACACTAATAACCAGTCTCAAGAAAGTGTAAAGATTTATCAAAATATTTTTGATGATAAAAAATAAAAACCACACAGGAAGTATTTTTACTTAGGTATTTAGATAAATATAATTTATAAATAATTAAAAAAAATACGTGGGCATTATAATAACTCTAGAAGAAAGTGTTGTAAAAAATTAAAGTATAATATTTTTTTCATGTAACTGCCCTTAGATAACTAAAATTCGATTAACCCTAATGGAATTGCTTCCTGCTACGACTGAAGATGACGCCGGGATCATGAACCAATTTCTTACATGGGATCCTCCGAGATTGGAAGAAATCCAATTTGTCTCGGCTCGAAGTCAACTCCGAAATTTAGTTCTGCCAAAGGTATTGGCTATTCCAGGACTGGAAGTCCTCTTGTATATTAAGAGTGTTCGCCAACTAGGATTAGAAGTGGATGCTCTTCGCTGAGGAGGAATGGTATTACACATCAGAGTTAATGTTATTCTTCATGCTCGGGTTTGAATATGGATTCGAAACAGGATTATTTTAAAATAATAATGCTCCTTACTTTGTCACTTGTGACCACAATGTCTTATATGTTGCCGATTTGGCTAGAACCAGATACCAACCCTTCTATGATAAACTTCCCAACCACCCAAACCAACTCGTTTCTAAACTGGTTTCTCCGTCATTACCTAATAATCCTCCTAGGCGTCTGAAAAGAAGATGGCCTCGAGATCTTCTCCTCTAGAAATGTTATTGGAGTTCTATCAATGTGTATATTCTCCACATGCTAGTATCATGTCATTATATCACCTACAGAAAATTTACAATAAAGTATAAATTTTTATAGAGTTGTAAATAACAATAAATAAATTATAAACACAAATATGATGACCCTTAATTTTAAATGTTGAGAGAGATTATATCTTGTTTTAATAATCGATACTAATTTTGGGAACTTTCTAAAGTAATATTATGCGATGGTTTTGGAAGGAACATTGTTTAGAATGTCAGACCACATTCCTGGAGCGTGTATTATAGCATTTTGCAAAAATTACTCGCCATTACGGGGCCATTTTGTTAAGAAGGACCAGTAGCCGCTGGCACACTTCCTGGAGCCAGTGCATCCTATGGAGGGCATCGCCCCACAATCCATGGATTCCAGACCGCGGCAATTAGCAGCAGTGTCTGGACTTCGCGGAGGAACTTCATCGAGGATGTCAGGTGTCCTGGGTCAGGATATCCTATGCGATCGAGAGAACGTCCTAGGTGCATGAAGGTGTTTTAAAAATAGATATCCCTATTCAAACAATAATGGTATCTCATATAAAAGAGATAATTTACGTATTTTATGTGAGTTGCAAACTCCAATAAGTCTAATCCATTTGGAGTTTTCCTGGTTTTAACAATGTTCACCCTATTTCAGATGGTAGAGGAATAACTTGGTGTCCTCTGCCAATGAGATGGACACTTCGTGCACTCTCCTAACAATTACCAATGAGGATCTTCTTGCGGAGGGTCGGCTGATTACTCCTTCTCTAGAGATGGTATCTTCAACAGTTGCCTGTCAATCGCGGTCGTGGCAAGCCGTTGCAATTAGTTCTCGTATCCGCCAGGGAGTCCAGCGGTCTCTTTGTGCGTTGAAGTCTCCGGCACGACAAAGCGCGTCAGCAATGCGATCACTAACAGAACTCGGTTAGATTCCTGCAGGAAAGAAATTTACTTTGTATATAAATGATTTCCCGTGTTTTTCAAAACGTGAAGGAGGTGTAGTAAAAAAGAAACAAAAATAGTTAACAACTCTTTATTTACCGATGTTTCGCCACATTTTGTAGGTCTTCATCAAGGCTGACAAAGGTACAAAACAACTAAAAAATAGTATGACAACGTAGGATAATAAGATATAAAAAAGTAAACTAAGGTATGGTAAAAAATTATGTAAATATACATGAAAAGAAAATTATAAAAAAATATAAATAAAAATAAGAAACAAATTAATCGAAATATTATTTTATCTCTAAGTTCTTCCAGTTTCGTGAATTTTGTAAATGTCCATGTTTGAAAAAAAGATTAAAGAATTTAATTTATATAAGTATGGTAGAACGTAATTCATAGACATCGGACTCTTAACTCTCTGATCTCTGTAAACTATGACATTTGCTGTCGTGAAAGTTCTATTGTACTTTCAAGGTCATGGTTGGTAATATTAATTAATATCTGCGCATGCATGACAGTAAGTACATCTTAAGTATTTTACTTTATGGAGTTACTATAAACTCCTATTCATATTCATTAATAGTATCTTTTGTAATAAAATTATTTCTTAAAAAGATTCCTAGAGAGCGTTGTAGGTAGCTTGTAATATGGTGTAATGGAGTATAACAGGATATATTTTAATAAAAAATTGTATTCTGTATTTAAAAAGATTTAAACACCATAGTTGAGAAAATTCAATGGGATTTTGGCTAGTTAATCGTAACTATGTTTAAAAAAAAATTTTTAAAAAGGGATTCATAGATGGCAATTTAAAAAAAATAAAAATATTTTTTTGCATACTGGTGCAACAATCCCCTCTACGGAGCGTTTGAAAAAATATATATAAAATACAGTTGCATTTTTCAATTGCACATGACCGACCGGTTATAAATATTTGAAGGAAAAAAGTGTTGGGTTCATTGATGACAAAAAATGCATAGCAGGAGCCACCATGCATATTTCCGATGGGAAGTTTCTTAGTGAAAATTCAACACGGTCCAGTACCTTCTGTTGATGAGGAGAGAACGTGAAAATGAAATTTAGAAAAAAAAATACGAAAAAACGAAATGAATGTGTTGATAAGAAATGCAGAGCTGGGTTGAGAAAGCTCCTCCCATGGCTGGATATGTTAATAACCTTCCTACCGACCGTGACCTAGGAGAAGTGGCTCCACCATATCGACAGCTACTATCGATGTATTATCATCGATTTTATGAATTTCGATAATCGATAAAAAAAACTTGTATAATTACAATTTAAAAATCAATCTTTCTAATTATGTTTTTTTTACTTTTAATTCCTACGACATACACCAACATCGGAAAGGTTCTGTTTTGAGATATAAATGTATATGTACTTTTCATTAATTGTTTTATTTATATAAACTATTTTTTTTTTAATTAAACATCATTAGGTTTCTAAAAAAATAATAAAACTTCTAATCTTATTTCATATATCAATTATGGGCTCGGTGCACTGAAATTTGGATATATAGATGAACATAAAGAAAAAAAAGTACAATTTAAAATGCAAAAAATTGAAAACAAAAAAATAAGGTTTTAAAAAAAATGTGGATTATATTTAATTTGGTATAACGATTTTCAATTCAATATGGCATATATCCACAAATTAATAATAAGAACATGATAATGGGCAGAGAAGCCTGAAACGTCCTTCGGAAGAAATAAAGAATGTATAAGAGATCAAAGGGTATAAAATAAAATCCTGAAAAGAAATATAATAAAGTTTTAACAAATAAAATACTTTTTGGATTATTAAATGTAAACCGGAGCTTAAAAGTCCGGGAAGTCGACCGAAACGTGAAAGTTACGTTTAAAGGCCAACAATTACTGTAAGTCGGCTTTTGCTGACATAGGTTAAGCGTTTTTGTGCACTATAGAATATTTCGAAATTTATGTTTTTTTCCATAACATAAACATTTCTTTTTTATATCTAGGGAAGGAAATAACAGTGTAAATCAGAATTTCAAAATATTCTAAACGTAGAAAAAACTTAATCTCTGCCATTAACTGACTTATACTAGTTTTATCGCCCTCCCAAGATATATCTTCATAGTTTAGCGATAAATGCTCTTTAAATATATTAATATTGTAGTCCTTAACTATTAAACTTCTCGACTTCAACATGAAGACTTCATAGCCATTGCGAAATTTCTCCACAGAGACAGTTATATTGCACTCTGTAGCGACATTCCTCGCAAAGGTTACACAGATATTATTTTACTGTTGGGAGAGGAAATGTTACAAAGACTATAGAGCTGAAGGACAGGCACTTAGGATCTCGAATAGCAGAGAGGTATAAAACTGTGGACGAGCACCGAGGTAGAATGGTGACCGGAGCCTTCGCGAACGATATACCGACTCTCTAAAGCCTCTATAATCACTCCCCTCCCTCGCTCTTCTATAAAGTGGGCATGTTTATGCTCTGAGGTTACTATCGATTAATATCTCGGCTTCTGTAGTAGCTTCTTCCACTATCTCCTCCGTGTTCTATAACCTGTTTTAAGATCAATAAAACACAGGACATACCACGTCGAGGAAGAGTACTCGAAGGATTTTATAGGAATATAATATCCTACCTACTGCAAATAGTTGAATGCAGTATTCTTTTTACTGCTGGAATATTAAAATAAATATTTTACGATGAGGTGTAGATAGTTGACCGTAGATTAATGCTAGGAGAAGTTTGTCGGGGGGTTGTTATCTCTTTTGTTCTATAGCCCTGATGAAGACCTGAAACTCAGGTCGAAACGTCGGCATAAAATAAATAAATATGGTTTTGTTTATTTATGTTGTTCTTTGCTGACCGCACCCCCCGACAAACTTCTCCAAGCATAAATATTTTACGATTTAAATAATTCAAGGATATAATTCTTTTATTTTGTATAAAAGTATTTATACACTGAAACTTGGATAAATAACTCCTAACACACCGTATGAAGGTCAGACAAGCTACATTGTCAATCGGCCCCATGACGAAACCAAATTCCTGAGTTGAGTCGAATGCAGCTCATGTTAAAGTAGTTCCAGTAACAATAGACTGAGTAAACATTTGAAACAATGTCAACAGTTAGCGAAGAGATATTTTATATTCAGTTCTCAACTTCTTTAGGGCAGTTCCATAGCGAATTCAGGGCGGCATCGGCCACCCGTTACGGGCCTATCTTAGGAATAACTAAACTTGTCTAAGTCCTAAGGAGGGCTAGCATTATTAACATCTCATTCTTACATAAGAAAACAAAAATAATTAACAACTATTTATTTGCTGACGTTTCGCCTCACTTTGTAAAGCTTCATCAGGGCCAAAAAAGATGAAAAAACAACTAAAAATATTTTGACATAATAGGATAAAATACAAAAGGTAAGTTAAGGTAGGGTTAAAATTATATAAATATAAGTGAAAACAGATGCAAGAAAAGATAATATAAAAGGGGTATTCATGATGTTGTGTTAAATGTAAAATGTTTTATCATGTTAAATGTTATAACTATAGGATTGTGAGCAGCCCTATTTGAAGTCATGTTAAACGTTAAATGCATAAGAGCCCCTAGCGGATTTTCTCAGCAACTTGTTTTATAAGCCTTTATGTTTATAACCTTCCTTCCAGAGCCTTATGTTATTGTTTGGTTCAGTTTTGATTTAAGTAATTAATTACAACATGCCTAGAGTGAGTGAAAAGTGGAATTTGTGTGAAAGTTTAGCTTATGAGTGCCTTAGACAGTGATTGTATAGAATGATACACTTTTACTTGGCTGATGATTGGTGGGTGTTAAAATTTTCTACGGGGCTTATTTCTGCGTTTCTTTTCTTCTCTCATTGTGGCCTCTCATCCTTCGCCTGGGTACGGTGTAGAACTACTCATTCATACTGAATTCACTAAACATAAGCCAAAAATACTACTGCTTTGAAGAGCTCTGGGCTCAGAGACTTTGCCCACTCTGTGTACTTGGTTCGGACTAGGGTCTAGTACTCCTACTAGTTCATGGGTTTTCCATAAATAATCATCTTATAATTAAATAATCAAAATAATCATGAGCACATGAAGATGTAAGATCACATTAGTACATCCCACATCATAATTATACCACTCCACATGAAAATAGTTAAAAATTATACCGCGTTGCTCCAAAAAACATATTTTTTTATGTCATTAATGTGATGAAGATACACGCACGTCATCGACAAGTGAGTCCCTGTGATTGTTGACGAAGTCAATAAATGTAAAAAAAAAAATTAAAATAAATAAAATTTAAAAGTCCTTTTATATTATTATAGATAGGAAATTCAATGATTTATGACCTGCGATGTTGAGGTATTCACTCTAATAATGGAGAGTGCAACGGCAAGGACGAAGGAGTTTGTTTTGTGCATTCCAAATTTTGCGGATTATTTGGACAGCTGCGATCTGAGCCACGCTGAAAATAACAAAACTGCGCCATTCTCTCGATGCCAGACTCGAATAACTTCAATTCAGAAATCATTTTGTTGTAATATTATGTTGTATTTAATTTGTATTACTCCTTGAACTAAATAAATATAGTAAATGTTCTAAATTTAATTACTAATCAATGATTTTTGAAGTTAAAATAGATCTGGTTCGGCGAGGTAAAAATAATGTCAATAAATAGATTATTAATAAATGTAAAGGAAGCTTAAACAGAGTAAATAACGACCGAGAAATAAATGGGAGGATCTCATATCAATTTTTCTAACGATTGACGTCCACTAGATGAGGATATGATGTTAGTTAATGACAAAAAGTGTTGTTGAAAATAGATAAAGCTTTCTGGTCGGTACCACGAATAACCTAACCCTTAGGTTGGATAAAGATACTTGTGTCACGGTATGATAGATGTCTCAATTCGAATGGTGATTATGTAGAAAAATAGCTTAAAGAGTGTACCTTTCAAATGTATATAAAGTAAACTTTGAGTTTTTCAATTTGTGAATTGTTTATTTCAAAACGTCTGTTACTTTCTGGACAGCCCTCGCATTTAAAATTTAGAACAAAAATATTTATTTTATCTTATTCATAAAACTTTATAAACAACCAAGATATTTTTAATTTTGATTTATTTTCTGAATTAATTTTCCTTTTATTGTTTTAATATATATTTTATTTATATATCTCATTCAAAAGAGTATTTTTTTTACTGTTGTATCAAGCATTTTATCTTTTACTATTTCCTGTAGTTTTCTATCTTTTCTATTTTTCTCTTCTCTTATAATATTCTCCTATTTTCTATATTATTTAATTTTACATGAAATATTGTTTATTTTATTACTTATTTTTATCAACCATATTATAGTGCATGTTCATATTTTCTCTCTCTCTCTCTCTCTCTCTCTCTATATATATAT
>NW_027114299.1:393333-408990 GCF_000696795.3 Halyomorpha halys | reverse complement strand
TTAAGAAGTTAACATGTTTAAAAATATTCTTTTATTTTTTAGTTATCTGTTGTACTTGTTTTCAAAAAAACTTATATTGTACCCAGAAACGTGAATAATTTAAATTGCTCAATGAGACACTGTAGTCTCAGAGCATCATGGTTTATTGTAAAATTGTAAATAATTCAAGAACAATTCTCCCTCCCCCCTCCCTCCCTCCCTTTTTAAGAAAAAGGAAAAAAAAGAGAAACATCGATTCTACAAAGTGGCACTTCTGTTCAGTCGTTAGTAATTTCGGTTTCATATAACGTTTTGAGCTAGGCTCAAAAACACAGTCACAGACTATTTTGGGAGACTTTTTTAGACTCATGGGACCTCAAAACATTTCCTTACTATATATTACAAATATAGATAAGTGGAAATAAAACATAGTTAAAAAATTTACAATCAACCATCGCAAAAAATGCATAATTTATTCATTTTTTAAAAATATTAATATGCTACGATTGCTATACTCAGGCCACTCCTGAAGGCCATATAGAAAAAGAGTAAAGAGACTTCCAGGTCGGGCATTTACTCCGATTTCCAATATAGAGAGCTCGTTTGCTCCGGAATGCTGTTACTGGAGGGGTCACTGGAACCTGTCATAGTTCCGTTTTGTCACTGGAACTGGTAACTAGGCCTGTGAAGTATATATGAATAAAATAATAAACGTATTTGCAATTTTCAGTATTCAACTTATGTCGAAATATTTCTTTATTTAAAAAAAATATTAAGAATTGACCGACTATAAGTAAAAATAGAAACAATAATATACCTTACTAAGTTTAAGTTTATAATTTCAAGAAAATATTAAAATCAAAAACATAAATAGGGATTTAAAAATCATTCATTACATTTAAAAACACTAAGCCACCTAGATAACGTAATTTCTTATTTAGAAATAACTGAAATTAAAATGTCTTTTTTATTTATTATTATTTTTTTAATTCAATTTGTTGGTAAATCATTGTTATAAATCAATAGTAATAAAACATAATTACATTAAAAATGGTGTAGATATAATATAGATGAGTGTTGAAAAAAACAGTTGGTGTGATTAAAACTGACCACGGAGATATAAGGAGATTGAACGGCTCGCTGCTGAATGATGTAGTCGAAGCAATTAGCTTTATTGCTCTTTGGCTATGGCAACAATAAATCCATTAATCCCGTCAACTGATTTCTCATTAGTCGATGATCATTCTCTTCCTTCTTCGGCTACTGTTATACAATCAAGTAATGGTAGTGATTATATCGATTTTAAAAAAATATATTTTTGAACTTGCAAAAAAAGGTTTTTTTATTTCAAATAAAAGTGTACCTTTGTAAAGGTCATTTTAACTTGCTATTATAATAACCGTAAAAATGGAAACTGGAAAATTTTACAGTTCTGTTTTTGGGTAATCCAATTCTTTTGTAAGTATTCATAATATATTTCGTTGGAATTAAAAATACTTAATATCTATTGTACAAATCATTTGATTACGTAAAACTAATCTAATTAATATTAGAACTATGTATAATGCAAAAAAATCTTTCTTTTTTTTTTTTAGTATGTTTTAAACAAAATCCATACCAAGAATATTTTTATTTTTATTCAACTTTTTTCACATATAAATGAACAATCTTATTGGAAGATTACTAATTGACCGTGTGCGTTAATAAATGGAATATGGTCCGGGTGCTGACAAATGAAACTCAAATATAGTTATTACTATATAATATGTCTGACTTTGACTTCTGTCAAAACAGCACTGACGAAGCCCTGCAACGTGGGGACGAAACGTTGACTAAAATAAAAATAGTTATTACTATTTGAGTTCCATTTGACCGCACCCGGACCATATTCCATTTAACAATCTTATTGTTTTAACAAATAAAATAATCAATTAGCAGTATTGGCGATTTAAAATATAACAGTATTTTTTTCTTCTATTTTTTTAAAACTTCAAACTGTCAAATTTTCAATAATATTTGTAAAAAAATAAAAAAATAAATAAATATAAATAGTTATGTACATTTATATTGTTGAATTCTTTTACACTATTTTTCCTAATTCTTTCTTTAATCCGAACTTTTCAGTTATCCGAATACTTCCCAGCAGCTATTAGTTTGGATTACCAAGATCACACTGTATCGTACAGGTCGATTATAAGTTGCTGTAGGACATCCAAAGGTTCGACACCGGCAGAAGGACTGAGTGTGACAATCAAAGGACAATAAAAGGACATCTCGTTGAGCGAGCACAGGCAGGCATTCGAGTCCTGGCCGCTAGAAGAAGTGGCGAAGCGAATCTCAAACGAGCCCTACATTGTGTCCACTGCATTTTTCTTTCTATTTTTTATGGTCACTCTTCTCTTCTAGTCACTTAAGAAATGGTCTTCAGCTATAGAAAAAAATAAAAGAAAAAAAGAGCATGGTATGAAGACTGAGAAGGAAAAAAAATCTGCATTCTTGTAGTGCGTTCTGTGACCTTTAAAGGGTGAAAACTAACGCAGTACCACGATCTTGAAAGGCCTGGATATTTCCACGCGGTCAGCGATATCTTGAGAGGTGTCGGATATCCAGGACCTTATCTTCGTCACTATCGCGGCCTCTCGGATCTTTAAATCTTCCACAGGACTCGCCGGGTCTTTTACGACCTCAGTTAGAGTCGGCTGAAAAATGTGGGTCGCTCCAAGTCTTATAGCCCACGTCTAGGCAATAATGGAGAAGATAATAAAATTCTTTATTTGTAATTGTACTCCTTTTCTGACACCTTTCGTAATAAATGTTTGGAATGTTTGCGCTACGGCACACTGTTTACATATGACTACAAAGGTGTGTGATTTACAGAGAGCAAAGCTGAGAGGGGTATTGCAAGCCATAAAACAATAAGAAACAATTAATGATGCAATGTCACTAGTGACTATTAAAAATGAATAGTAATAAACAGCTTAGTGAACCCGATGGTTCCAAACCGACACCAGTTGTAAGAATAATAGTCTGAGAGATAACAAGCAATATTTATACGTTGGAAGTTCGGCAAATCCTAAACAAATCATCTACATACGCTAGGTAGACAAATTAAGTAGGGGCGGAGTACTATTTCATTTTATGACTTTTTTATTTTTAACCTAAACAATACATGATGCCAAAAAGTTCTTTAGAATTACTGTTTAACGACTAACTTGGTACCACATAAGACTGAAAAGACAGGACACTGCACGTCGATTCCGATTATTACAGCACTTACTAGACAAACGGTATAAACTTCCAACACATTACAAAAGACTGATATACACAACTATTTTGCACTGGATACACGGAGTCAAGCTTTGGGGCTTATCTAAACCTTCAAATTCCTCTCGTCCAATCCTTACAATCCAAAATCTTTGGTAAAATCCTCCATAAATACCTTAATTTTCCACATGTAACCGATCTAGACCGAACCAGATATCAATCCTTCCATTAAAAACTTCTCAACCACCCAAACCTACTAGTTTCTAGCTTCCTCTTCCATTCCTAACAATCAACCGAGGCATCTGAAAAGAAGATGGCCACTAGACCTTTTAATGTAATAACGTCATTAGAGTGCTACTAATGAGTAGTTTCTCTACATGCCTGTATTATGCCATTATGATCTTACTGTAAATTTTCTAGATGAATTATTATATACAGTTGTAAATATCAATAAAGCTATAATAATAAAAAAAATAAAGAATTATTATATATTTCTGTATTTTAAATTGAAATATCCAAACGGCAAGATTTCTTTTATTAATATTTAACCAGGCTATATATATATATATAATTTTATTGAGACAAGGTAATTATTGATTAAATAAATCAGAAATTAGTATCCAATTCTGTCTCAACACTTTATTTCTCACTAGTCCAACGTTTCGGCCATTCCAGCCATCTTCAATACAAAACTCCTCCTCACATTAATTCACAATTTCTATTGCAGGCTATTCTGCCCAGGTCATTTTCTTCATTCTAATTTCAAACCTATTTATTTAAAATTTAAAAACATTAACATTTATTTGTCTCTATAAAATTATCAACAATATAAAATACACCACCATATAACAAACATTATAAGATAAATAAATCTTAATGTTTTTAAATTTTATATAAATAGGTTTTGAAATTAGAATAAAGAAAATGACTGGGCAGAATAGCCTGCAACAGAAATTGTGAATTAATGTGAGGAGGAGTTTTGTATTGAAGATGGCTGGAATGGCCGAAACGTTGGACTAGTGAGAAATAAAGTGTTGAGACAGAATTGGATACTAATTTTTGATTTATTTAATAAATATATATATAATGTTTAATGTTTAGTACTAATATATCTTACAATATTTATCAGTTATTACTCTGATAGTTAAAAACGAATTAATGTTTCCTGAGGTTAAAACCTCATCTTTTGTATGGATGTCGGTTGATACCAGTTTTTGCAAAAGTTGAGAGATTAAATTCGATTCAAAATTTTCTATTTAATTTTTGATATAGAATTTTTAACAGTAACAAATGTCTGCTCATTGCAGATACACCAAGACGTTCCTGTATTTTATTCTGCTGATGCCATTCTTGTGTTACTTTGAAACAACTATTGTTACAGCTTCCTATTCTTTTTCTTGCTTCAATTGGATTCCATATGCAAGAATATAGGATCTCCTGAACGTCTTAAATTATTTTTGATGCGGTTGATATTTTTATTTTTTATAGAAATCTTCAAAAAACAGACGAATAAAACGTTGGTTGGGTGTGCCAGAGCGGACGGGATGAGTCAGGCCGGAAACAGAGGCCATCTGAATCAGGCATTAGCATTCTCGGGCGCCACGGCCTCCTATAGTCCTCACTTCCTCCGCGCAATGCCCCATCGTGCACTTCATCATCATTTCCGGCATGCATGGTTATATTTTGGTATTATATGTATTTTCTCATTTTAATTAACTCAGGATAAATAAACTATCTATAATAAAATATTAAAATTCAAATCTCCTTTTCAGAATCTGCAATTAACAAAAAAAAGGTGAATTTGTTGAAACAGGTATTTCGGTACATTATTATTTTCTACAAATCCCAGGTTTGGTCTAATTAGCAATTATTCGATATAAATTATTGTTTCCGTAATATTATTTATTTTATTTTGTCTTGAATCACAGGGAAGTTATAAAATTTAATCAATTGATTATTTCATTGTTAAAACTCAAAACTTAATGCAGTTTCATGCAGAAAATGTTCAAAATATTCGAATTCGTGCAGTAACCACAAGACTTAAAATAAAATATAAAATCAATAGAAAGTCCTTTTCATGATCTTAATTTCTGTCGAGGTTTACTTGGATTTGAAGCTAGAGTTCAATATAAGATGTAATTAATAAATTAAATAATAAAATAAAATAATAAATGATCAATTTATTCCTTTCGTATCCAATCCTTACAATCCAAAATCCGTCCATTATAAACTTATTAAGCACCCAAATCAACTAGTTTCTAACCTTGCTTCCTCTTCCATTCCTGAAAATCCTCCGAGGCGCCTGAAAAGAAGATGGCCTCCAGACCTTCGTATGTAAAATATTATTACAGTGCTATGATTGGGCAGTTTCTCGTCATGCCTTTATCTTTCCATTATGATCTTAACATTATTTGTAGTAAATATCATTAAATTAAAAAAAAAATCAATTTAGCAAGGAACCATTATTTCAACACAATGCTATGTTGTGGCTACTATTGCTCTAAGTAACTTTAAATGGAGCCTACATCCATCCTACATAGAACTCTAGTTAGTCAACAAATGCTGTACTAATATTTTGTATTTCTTATATTTTATCACAAGGAAATAGTGTTGTTCCTCGAACAGAAGAAAGAAGATTTACTTAAAAAAGAAAAGTAAATTTAGTAACAACAACATTACAATAAATCACTACTTAAAAAATAAATGAACTTATATAAAATAAATTAAAAAAATATGTGGTGTTTTTATTCCTTTTTTTTTTTTTTAAAGGATACGTTGAACCTCCAACATAAGTAATAAATTGTATTCTCCTTTCTATTCGTGGTAGTATTATTCCAGCATCTCTATGACTAATTTGAATAAACAAGACGAAACAGTGGCGCTGCCTTGCGTAAGTTACATAAATGAAAAAGGTGCAATTAATCAAGCGATGGTTGGGAGCGTTGCATCAGTGCCTCTCTTTTATACGCTTGATGACGTAACAGATCTAGTTAGCACATATCAGGACTTACAAGAGATTACTCAAGTAAGTACAGTGTGTTTAGATGTCTTGGAGTGATGTACTGTCAAAAGTTGATGTCTTTTTAGCTGTTGATGTGAGGTGTGCTACATATCCTTTGTACGTCTGTGATAATGTGTTTTCTGTTTTGATGGTACCTGAATTAAAGAAACGTTAACAGTTTGTTGTTTCCAGATATTTAAACTATGGAGATTACTGATGTACAAAAACATATTGAACTTATGAACCTATCACTGATTTTCAAAAATAACAGTTACTAGTATTTCCACTAGTAACAACTAAGAACGCTTAGATGATTCGGTCAAATTAATTTTTTTTTCAATTTTCAAATTTTTCATGTTACTCTTCCACTTTTATCCGATGTTATCAGGTATCGGCATTATGAATTAGATATAAAACTGATTTTATTCGTAGGTAATATAGTATTTTATCTTTTTCGTAAAAAGTAATGGGTAGTTCTTAGCTAATGAATTGGTAATATCTCTTACTTTTTGGGACGGTTCCACGAGACTTAGTTTCGGTATATTGCTATTTTATTGTAATAACTAAATGCCACTTATTTGCTCTTTTATTTGATTTCTGATTCACATTCTAAGTACACTATTGGCACAATTTCATTTAAATAAGTGCTACAGAATGTATTAGGAAAAAATGGTGTTAAAGAATTCAACTTATAAATGAGCATACCTTTATTTATTTTTATTTTTTTTACATATTTTGTTGAAAATTTTAAAAAAGAAATCCCAAGTGAAGATTTAATTTCAAAACTATAAGATTGTTTATTTATAAGAGAAAAAGTATAAAACAAATAAAAAATTCTCTTTGCATGGATTTATTTTTAAAAAAGTTCACTAACTGAATTTTTAATATAAATATTTCTTCCTGTCGAAACGTGAACACGAATAAATAAGTTTTTGTTTATTTCATTTTTTTGTGAGTTTTTTTTTATGACCACGCCCCACCTGATTATTACCATAGTTTACCAATAGATACGGCAGTTAAAAATGTCTTTTACACATCTATAATTTTGTTTATAGTAAAAATTTTTTCTCAAAAATAACTTCTTTTTTTTACGCCAGTTGAGGATTACTGAAATCACACTGTATTTATAGGTTTTGATTAGTTAATTAATCATTTATTGCAATATATTTGAATGACAGTGAAGTACGTGACAGTAACAATGACTATCATGATAAGAATGTCCGATGGCCATCATTGTTTATAAACAGGATCACGTTGATCTGTAATAACAGAAGCGAGATTGAGTTCGTTTATTAAATTATATTAAAAGTCATTTAAGAGAAGTTTGCGAGCCCTATGAAAGATTTTTAGAGAATAGCTGATTAAAATAAAACACTCCAGGAAAACGAAAAACAATTTTAAACAACGGTCAAAAAGTGCGCATGATCTAGAAGGCGTGTGCATTGGCAATTAACTAATCAAGAGGAACTTGAAAGCGCCCTAATTAGTTCAATTCAAAGGACAAAGGGAAGACGTCAAGCTTTCATTGTCATGGCGTGGAACGAATTAGAGGAACTTCTGGCTAAGTGGTGGTTGGAACACGGCTGTCCAAAACAGTACCTAAGGAGGCAAAACGATGATTAATTATACATTCATGTTAACAATAAGATTATGAAACACCGAGGTTCCATACCTATATCGTTCTGTACATATTTTGTACATTACATCCTCCAATAACAATAGGATAAATACATTAGTCTTGTCAACTGTTACTACGAGATGGATACTTAGTCTACACTAAGTTACTACTTCTCAAGCACAACTCCAACGTGGCGGGTGGGGGAATTCAATAAACAATTTGAAAACGGCCGAATCTCGTTGTCTGTTGACGCCATGAAATAATTCCTATTTCAGCAATTCAAGCCTGGGGTGTTTTTTTTTTTAACTTTTATTATAATGTATGTATATATAGTTGACCGTAAAAATTGATATATAAGAAGATGGTCAGGGTTGTGGTCAAAAGTGAAACAAAATAGTTTACAACTATTTATTTTCCGACGTTTCGCCCCACTTTGCAGGGCTTCATCAGGGCTAAAAAGATACAAAATGATACAATGATAAGAATAAAATTACAAAGATAAGATACAATGATAAGAATAAAAACAAGTAATAATGGTAAGAGTAAAAATTTCTTAATAAAAATACGTAAAAAATAAAGCTATAAAAGTTCAGGAGATGCAGATAAAACAAAAACAATACGGGGAAAGAAAAAAAGAAAAAAAAAAGGGGGGGGGAAAGAAAAAAAAAAGAGTTAAAATAAACGTCATGAAAGAACAATAAAAATAAAAATAAATAATAATAATGATATAAAATGACAATAAATGAGCAAAGAGCAAGTCAGGATAACAAACCTGCTCCAAGGAATCGGTTGAACAGAAAGAAACAATGAAGCGAAAGCGCAGAGGAGTGGGGAGGAGGTTTTTATTATAATAATACGTTCTGCCACACTCCAGGGCAATATGTATTAAGGATGTAAGTAAATAATCATACCATACATACATATTAACTAAAAATAAATAATAATAATTAAATAATTAAAAATAAGAAAAAAAACTGAGGTAAATAATTTAAATCTTGAGTAAAATCACACCTAATCATGAGAGATAAGAGGTAGATGACCGTGGATGACTTATACAAGGAGAAGATGGTTGGGGGTTGCGGTCAAATTAAAACACAAATAAGTTGAAGTAACTTATTTAATCGTGCCAACGTTTCGGCCAGAATTTCTAGCCTTCATCTGGGCCAAGAACAGAACAAGATGACAACCAATTGTACTGAATGGAATTAATAAAATAAAGTGATGAGAGAAGTGGAAAATAAAATGTATACAAAGGTAATTGAATAAGAAGGTAAAATAACATAATTAAGGAAATAAAATAAAAATGAAGTTATATAATGAAAAGAAATATGAATATATTAGTTTATTAATAATTTAAAAATTAAAATTATGGAAAGAAAAAAAAAATTGAGAGAAAGAAAATATATGAAACAAATGAAATATTAACCATGATAATAGACAAAGAGGAAAAATATAAGTAAAGTTTAACAAATGAAATGAATAGGAAAAAAAAATTGAAAGCAAAATAATATATGGTGAAAATAACTAATAATGTGGGTAAGGGAAGTTAAGAAAATAATAGAAAAGATGGGGTGGGGGACCAAAAAAAAACATGAAACGAACCTGTTAGATTGAAATCTTTTCGCCAAGTGACTTCTGGGCCGTGAACTCAAACGGCCAAACTCCGAATTAAAAATACGTTATAGGGATCACTAAGTGTTCTTAAGAAGAAACGTTACAAGTGGGCAAAACGTAGAAAATATTTAGAAGAGGAAAGCGTGTGAGAGGGTCTATTATTATGCAATCACACCTCTATATAATATTTACGTTCTGTCCACAGAATCCTGAATCAAGCCCTCCCACCTAAATGTGGATGGCATGGCAGAACGCCAGGATCCCAGCGCTTCTCTCGTCAGTAGAGATGGTAAGGGCGCTCGAGCTAAACTGAAATAACTTTTAGTTCCAAATTGAAAACTTAGTTTGCGGAAGTTTCGACCCACTTTGCACTGCTTCACTAGGGCTATCTTGTTTTAAAGACAGAGTCCGAGTGATAAATCGAGAATGACATTACACAAGAGACACCATTTTGTTTGTTGTCGTTTTGGTAGACTAGTCCTTCGTAGTTCATGTTGTTTTATTTTGGATGTTTTTTACTAGTTCTCTGTCTTTAAAACACGACAGTTCTGATGGAGCCCTGTAAAGTTGCGCGAAACGTCGGCAAATAATTAGTTGTTAATTTTTTTATTTCTTTTTCACGGCACCTCCGGTTATCTCCTTCATATTTTAAAAAACATTAGTGTATTTAATCAAAACTTAGTTCGAGCTAGATGTGATTTACATTAACACCTATAGATCTAAATATGCCACAGAAATTTAATTTTAACACGGCTCTTTGATACAGAGATTAAGATTTAATATAATCTTTCGGTTTTACTTCTGAGCCTATATACAAATATATTTATAGTATTAATCGAGATTATTGCCTAAAATTGAAATTGCTACAGCTCCAAAAGAGAAACTTAGTTTAGATATACAACGGGTATATAGCTAGTATGGGATTGTAATAATCTTTTCTCTATGGGTTCGTGTCCCGTTTATACATTTTATAGACTGTTAACAATCGATTGCGATTCTGTACGTCATCTACATACGACGTGATGTTGGGGCCTTTCATACAATTAGACTCTACGTGAATCGAACCAAGGCTGAACTCTCTAGGATCGTCCCCATTCGTCACTTGCACAATGCCCATCAATCCCGATACGGTAGGGAATACTTTCGTAATACGCAATCTAAGGAAGCATTACTGTTTCATCATTAGAAAATGTGAAGCTAGCTTACGCGGTTTTAGGAACAACCGGGAGGCTTGTGTGGTGTGTCTCCTGTGTTCAGTTATTATTAGAAGTTTTGGAACTTCTAAAAAATAAATATTTCTTCTCTGCGTTAATAAATTCATTAAACAATTTCCTCAACTTACATAATCAATATTTAACTCTAATTTAAGATTGTTACGTGAACATAATAAAGAAAATATATGAAATTTTATATTTA
The DNA here is from genome assembly GCF_000696795.3 of Halyomorpha halys. Lineage (NCBI taxonomy): Eukaryota > Metazoa > Arthropoda > Insecta > Hemiptera > Pentatomidae > Halyomorpha > Halyomorpha halys. Next base: position 398,098 of record NW_027114299.1, on the reverse strand, counting down.
GTAAGGAAACAAATTAAATCAATGCACAACATAGATAAAAAGTATTAGACAAATCCCTAAAGTTATTATAAGACAGGGCACATTGCTCTGAAATTTGGAAAAATGAGTGAAGATAAATTTATTTATTTATTTAATGTAATTTACAACTGTACAAATAATAAATGCAATAAGTAAATCTGTGGACTCTTTCATTTACACTTGAAAATCTTGGGAAGGAACCACCCGTTGGTGGTACTTCAAACATTAATTTAAATTAGAAGGTCCCGCGGCATTCTTCTTTTCAGACGCCTCGGAGGATTATCAGGGATTGTTAAGGATGAGAGATTAAGAACTAATGGGTTAGGATGGATAAGGAGTTTGGAATAAAAAGGTCTTTGTGGATGAGTTTATTTGTAACGTAATAAGGAGCATAAAGGATTTTTGATTGTAAGGATTGGATGCGGGAGGAATTTGATGGTTTGGTAGAGCCCCAAAGCCCAATTCCACATGTCCAAATTGGTCTGATTATCGTAGTGTATAATAATTTTTTGTAGTGAATGGGAAGTTTAGAGCGTTTGTCAAGAAGGTGTTGTTGCAATCGAAATTTACGAGCAGTTTCTTGTCGTTTCAGTCTTGTATGTGGATTCCATGTCTCTTGTCAAGAGTCCTAAATATCGAATCTGTTCAACAGGCGTTAGTCGAAAATGTGAATTTAAAAAGGTGATTACTAAATATTATAATAATATGAGAATCCCAATAATTACTTGAAATATTTTTTTTTTAAATTGAAAAAAAACTGTTTTAGGCAAATATTTAAAACAGAAAAAAAAAAGTAGGATTTATATTTTGTTGGTAATATTTAAAAATGATTTTTAATCTTAAAAGACAAATGTCCACTAATTAATAAGAAGGTAGGAAAAATATGAATAATTATTAAGATTTTTCGGCTGAATCTCGAGAAACGTTTTAGATTTGTTTAATTGTCGTAAATTAAATAAATGATGTCTATGTGCTTAAATATTAATTGTTGTACCTAAATGTGTAAAAAAAATAGATTTATTAAAGAGCAGTATCAACTTTATTGATTACAACTATATGTTATTTGTTAAATTTTGAGTTGTCATCTAACAGCCCTGACGAAGTCCAGTATAGTATAGCGAAACATTGATTAACAATAAATAGTTTTTTTTGGTACTTTTATTGACCGTCACCCGGACTATCTTCCTATAAAATAATAAAATTATTAATTTTCATACTTAAAAAAATAGAATAAATCTTAATTTAATTAAATTTCATTTTATAAAAAAAAAATTCCAATGTTGACTTATAACATGATAATATAAGGTAGTAAAAATCATTATATTATTTTAATAATAACATAAGTTTTAATATCAGAATAGTTTCGTGTAAGTTTCGCTACTGAGTGTCTTGTTGATTTTCTAACTTGTGAGGAAGATAATCAAGATGAAATAATTGACAACTGTCATTACACTATTATTATTTTCATCTAATGCTTTATAAGTTTAAAGAATAACCAAAACAATACTAATAACGCAAGTAACCTAACACAACAAACAAAATGGTGACGAGCTCAGCTGGTCTGTTACGTGACGTCATTCTCCATTTAGCAGACCTAGTAAAAGATTCTCTAACATGATATATGTTAGGGGTATTTATGATGTTGTGTTAAATATAGAATGTTTTACTATGTTAAATGTTATAAGTATAGGATTGTGAGCTGCCCTATTTCAAGTCATGTTAAATACATAACAGCTCCTAGCGGATTTACTAGCAACTTGTTTAGTAACCTTTCCTGCCAAAACTTCATGTTATTGTTTACTTTAATTTATTACAATATGCCTAAAATAAGTGGAAAGTAGAAGTGTAAAAGTTTGGCTACTGATTGTATTTTTTAAAAAGTCGAAAACACAAAACAAAGGAAAAAAACAAAACAAAATACAAACTACGAGTAAGTAACCTAACACGACAACAAATAAAACAAGCTCAGCTGGTCTGTTTCGTGACGTCATTCTCCATTTAACAGACCTAGTAACAGACTCTTAGCCGTGTTATATGTTATATCGTTTTAACATGGCGAAAGAAAGAAATATTTCTCCATTTAACATAAGTTTTTCCATTTAACTCGCTTTAACATGTTAAACTAAAGATCATGAATACCCCTGTTATATCGTTTTAAAATGCTAAAAGAAGGAAACGTTTTTCCATTTAACACGCTTTAACATGTTAAACTAAAGATCAAGAATACCCCTGTTATATCGTTTTAAAATGCTAAAAGAAGGAAACGTTTTTCCATTTAATACGCTTTAACATGTTAAATTAAAGATTATGAATACCCTTATAATAGAATTATGGTGTTAAATAAACAATAAATAGTTTTATAAATAAATGAACAATTTTTCACAGTAAAGCAACTTTGCAAAATTGCGGCATCACATTCTGTTTTCACGATATCCATTTATTTATAATATTTACTCCATTGTTAGGGTTTTCTTTTTAAATGAAAGACAAGCATTTAAATGGCTTAAAAACAAAGAGTTAATTTCCAATAGAGAATTCTGTTAATTTCAATGTTAGAGAAGAAGGAGAGCTGTGGGAACTAGGAAGTGAAGATCGCGAACTATTCGCTCATAGCCTGGAGCTAAGAGGTAGGAGTTGCGAGCGGCCTTGTCATCTGGTGAAAGTAGACCGTCACGGGCTTTCTGCTGCCCTCTACCGTGTATACAGTCTACTAACCATATAGAATACCCAACAATATTCATTTAGCTCAAATTAGTAAATAAAATAAAATAAAATAAAAAAAGAAACTGAAATTGTGGGAGAGGATTTTTATTTTTTTAAAATATTTACAGTTATAGTGGGAAATATAAGACAAAGGGCATAGGTTTCAATAATTTTTAACCTCTGTGTTTTTTTTTCAACGTATGCTAATCTTACTAAATTTATATTAGAGTAAATAATAATAATAGAAAAAAATCACTTGTCTACAATATACGCTTACAATTTTAGACTCTTTATTTTGCCTTAATAATTAATGATTAAGTTAGAATATTCTAAAACAAAGTATTTAGTCTCTCGAAAAAGGATTAAATAATTGACGATAAAAAAAAAAAAAAAATCGTATAACTGAAAACCACAAACAGAATATCTCACATCAACAGTCTGAAAATATTAACTTGTAATGTTATAGTTAAAACGATTCATAGTCTGGTTATAATAACATATTTGGTGTTGGAACGAGAGGTTTTTCATAAATGAAAATATATCAACCTCTTCCCAAGAGTATAAAAATCTAATAGCTGGTTGGATTTTAATAAAAGACAGAGAACAATAAAATAAAACCCTTCAATGAACGAAAATGATACTGAAAATAAAATAATAAAAAAACTATGCTTTCCAGTTGACACACAAATTTAATAATATTAAATATGAACAAATAAAATGAATTAGATATACAAAGCAAAAGGGTACTTTAACTAATTAAAGAAATAATAAACAAAGCAGATAGAAAATTATGATACTTAAATATAAAAAATCTTAACATCAGTCTTATAATATATATAATAAGGATAATAATAGATTTTCTTATTCTTGAGTTAAAGCAGTGTTTTGGGTTAAATAACGATGTAAAAGACATTTTTTTAAATGAATTGTGAGAAGTCAATAATTGAGGCATGTTCAAAAATATCGGTGTCATATGAGGATGTAATATGGTAATGATGTGAAAACATTTAGGTTGTCTCCTTAATAATGAACTAAGGGCCGAAACTTTGGAGGATTAAAATAAACTGTTGAGAGTAAATTGGATCATTGCAGTTAATGTTATTATTAATTAATTAATATATTAAATCAGAAAACAACTCTTATTAAAAATGAATTGTGCATTTTGATTACATAATGTGGTTTAGTGGGAAATATGTGTGCAAACTATCATGTGACTTGAAATAATTAAGCTTTACAATAACTGTTTCTCATGTCATTAAATTATGCAAAGACACAACCTTGGATATCAACAATAATCAACAAAGTTATCTGCAATATCAACAAAGTTAGCTGCAATATCAACAACGGCTAGCAACAGTGCAACGGTGACCTTGCAAGTAACGGTACACCGCTTCCTAGCAACTAGTCTCTATTCTATGTAATCCTTATAGTCCGTTACTATGAACAATATATAAACTACATTTATATAATATATAATAAATAATAATTTGAGTTTTCTCTTCGATCTGACCTAAATTGATGATAATAATTTATTTATTGTTATTTACAACTGTATACACATATATACAACAAGTAAATTTGCTGTAGGTGACATAGTGACATGATAAAAACATGTGGAGAATCTACCCACTGATAGAACTTCAATCACATTTCTAGAGGAGAAGATCTCGAGGCCATCTTCTTTTCAGACGCCTAGGAGGATTATTAGGTAATGAAGGAGAAGCCGGGTTAGAAACAAGTGGATTTGGTTGGTTGAGAAGTTTGTTATGGAAGGAATGGTATCTGGTTCTGGCCAAATCGGCAACATTTGGAACATTGAGATCCTGATGGATGACTTGATTTGTGACAAAGTAAGGAGCATTAAAGATTTTACGAAGGATTTTGATGGTTTAGTGGAATCCCAAAGCTCAACTCCGTATGTCCAGATAGGCCTTATAATAGTCGTGTAGATCAGTGTTTTGTAATGGATTGGCAATTTAGACCGTTTGTCTAGTAAATGTTGCAATAGTCGGAATCTACGAGCAGTTTCTTGTCTTTTTAGTCT
>NW_027114299.1:391174-393283 GCF_000696795.3 Halyomorpha halys | reverse complement strand
ATTGGATTCTGGAGGAATTTGATGGTTTAGTGGAGCCCCAAAGCTCAACTCCGTATGTCCAAATAGGCCTTATAATAGTCATGTAGATCAGTCTTTTGTAATGGAATGGCAATTCAGACCGTTTGTCTAGTAAATGTTGCAATAGTCGGAATCTACGAGCAGTTTCTTGTCTTTTTAGTCTTGTATGAGGATTCCATGTCATTCGTTTGTCAAGTCCTACGTAACGGATCTGTTGGACAGGAATAAGTGGGGTATTACAAATTAGTTTAAAAAAAGTATTTAATAGTGCCAACGTTTCGGCAAGAATTTGTAGCCTTCATCAGGGCTAAGAACAAAAAAACAAGATAACAACCTATGATATATAAGAAATAACGTAAGACTTTAATCTTATAATGTGTCGTACTTTAACTCGCTTTTAATTAAACAAAGATAATGGTTAATGATCTTTGTAATTTGACTTTTATTATTGATGATATATAACCAAATGGGGGGAAATTGTGATGACAACCAGATCTTTTTCTTTTAATATCCATAACAACTAAAATATAGATAAAACTAAAAAAAAAAAATATATATATGATATCAGGAATGTGATAGTATCTATCACTGTCCTAAGAGTACAAGAGGAGAATGTAATATTACGAAAAGGACTGTGACACTATTTTTTTGACTTGACATTGACATACATTTGTTTTCTCCGATTTTTTATGCATTGTCTTTTAAAGAACCACTAATCTTGACTGAATAGAGTGGAAATCATTTTTTTTTCTTGACTTAAAACTAAGGTTCATCATTAAAAAAAATACATGTATAACCTTCAAACTTAATTTTAATGAAAATGGAAACAAAAATTAAATATATCTTCCCATGGTCACCATTATTGTTAAGGACGAAAAGGAAAGAAATTATTTCATTTAGAGGACGAGTGTTTAAATAAAATATTCATTTCATTTTCATGATCTCAAGGATATTTGGCATTCCAACTGTCCGCATCGGTTTTTTAAAATCCAGTTTTACATTTCTGTATTTGACGGATCTATTTAAAATTTAAATAATCCTGTATGTGTTTTTAAAATATAGTTTGAAATTTACATAATAATTTTTTTTATAAATAATTAATTATAATGGCACTAATTACAAATAATCCACTTAATTCATAATTTGTAATTCTATTGTAGAGTACTATTTCATATTAGGTTCTGGCATAAGACTAGAATTAGTTGAATCAAAGCAATGTAGAACAAACTGTAATAGACAATTGTAAGTAATATTTTAATTATAATAGTTATTAAAATTATACTATGTAAAAGTATTTTTTTAATAATGAGTTGAAGAAATTATTTGCTTTAAAAAATTGCTATTTTTCATTGTAGGGCTATGCAAACAATAAAGTTGTGAAACGTCGCCAAAATGTAGTTATATTATTTACTGATCCTCAAAAATTTATATCTACAACACTCAAGAAAAAACTTATAAATATATATCTTCAAGATTTTGTTTTAATTACATATTGTTCTATGTTTAAAAATTGCATATTCAACGAAAGAATTTTAAATTGCTCAATAATAATGAGTTGTTGTCCTGGGGAGGATCCTGTAAGGACGAAGTGAGGAAGATGATCCTTGCAAGGTCGACTCCCAGGAGCTATTGACCGCTGCCTTCCATCTCAGTCATCTCCTTCTTCTTCCATTTCCTTCTCCTTCTTCCACTTCCTCTTTTATCGTCCGACATTGGAAGGTTAGAGTGATTATTGCTATGACGGTCCGATCGAGTATTAGGCTGTTATAAAATTATATGAGATTGATAACTATTAGAAAACTTATTTCTGGCTATAAAATAAAAACAAAAATCACTCTGTGGCAAACAGAAATGTTTCTTGTACTCTACTTCATAATAACATTTATCGTAAATATTATTTTAATATAACTTGTGTTTTAAATTTATATACTTATCCAAAGATCGAAAATTATTTTTAATACAATATATAAGCAATTATTTATGAATAAAATAGAGAAATTATATAAGAATTATATGAATATAAATCAGCTTATTGTTTTAATCGTGTCTTAATTAATTTAAAGCGATCGTCAATTATTGAACTTCAGAAAT
>NW_027114299.1:389706-390993 GCF_000696795.3 Halyomorpha halys | reverse complement strand
GTGATTAACACATTTATAAGTAAGATTAATTATTTTATTTATAATCTTAAACACTTTCTTGAGACTGGATAATGTTGTTTAAATAAATAATTTAATTTTTATCCATTTTAATCTTTTTATTTTTCTTACAAGTCCGACGTTTTGGCCAATCCGGCAATTTTCAGGGACAATCGTAATACAATTTTGGATCATTTAGTATTTAAAACTCAACTTCATCCAAGCTATTCTGCCCCGGTCAAAACAAATTTCTAATTAGTCAATTTTCACATTAAAAACAAAAAATAAAATTCATTTATCACAGTCACTAATTGATAAATAAAAATTATGTTTTTTTTAAACCAATTTGAGAGTTCCAAAATTTTATTAAGATTATCCCTGAGGATGGCCGGATTGGCCGAAACGTCGGACTTTTAAGAAAAATAAAATGTGTTGTCACTAAAATGGATAAAAATTAAATTATTTATTAAAAAAATATTTTATGTTTTCCCTTTAATTAATTGTTGTGTTAATATATATATTTTTTTTTACTAAGTTTTTACAAAAGTTATATGATATTTCAGTCGTTATCTATTACTAAAACACGATAATAAATAATTGTAAAAACAGTTTACTGATTAATCACGTTTATTGTTGTTAGACGCGATTAGTTGAAAGATGATGGAATGCAAAGACAAAATAACCGAAACAATAAAATAACTCAGATGTCTAAGCTTTAAAGGGGAAATTAATAAGGAGCCATGGACAATTTCATCGACCAGAAATCGAATCGAACAAAAATACAAAGAGATACGAAAGAAAATAAGTTGGAGTAGACCAGACGTTGGGAGGGAAACCACCATGCCAAGGACTGGCTGACATTTAGAGAGTCCGATCACGAAGCACACGACATCACGGTTTTTAATTATTTCCAAGTTAGATCGTCCAGTTGCTCTTCTATTATAGTTTGCCTTGTCAGATATTTATTGCGCATTGTTAGCGGTAGAAAGTGACTTTATCAAAGGTCATATGCAAAGGTACAGGCAAAGGATTTGTTAGGGCTTGTCCCTTTCGCAACGATCCAAGCGATACTTTGAAAGTATTCAAAAACCAGAATGGATAAAAAAATAATTTTCATGATCAGTAATATTGTGATATTTGAAATTTCTAAATACCAAAGGATACATAATGAACAATATAATGAAGGAGAAGAATAATTATGTCCGTAATACGGAGGTGTTCGTTAAGGAAGGCGTGAAAAGGAAAAAAACAAAATTAAATTAAACGAGGAGAAGATGGTTGGGGGGGGGG